>NW_028270142.1:16120112-16382612 GCF_037043375.1 Chiloscyllium plagiosum
CACCGGGACTAGGTCAGTGCCTCTTGGCATCTTTTCCTCTCCTTTATAATTTTCATTTTGCAGCTTTAACTCATTAAGGTCCAAATTGCCTCTTACCTTCAGAGCGTACTCCTTTTTATTTCCTGCACTAAGCTACAATATTTCCTATTACTTTCCTTTTAAGGGCTGTTATTAATAGAATCTGCAATTTGAATCTGCTTCAATCTGCAATTGAGAGGGAGAGGGTACAATCGGAAGTGACAGTACTTCTGTTGAATAAAGGGAACTATGGAGCTATGAGGGAGGAGCTGGCCAAAGTTCAATGGTGCAATACCTTAGCAGGGATGACAGTGGAGGAACAATGGCTGATATTTTCTGTGTATAATGCAGAAGTTGCAGGATCAGTTCATTCCAAAAAGGAAAAAAGATCCTAGGAGGAGGCATGGGTGGCCGTGGCTGACAAGGGAAGTTAAGAAACATATAAAGTTAAAAGAGAAAAAGTATAACATAGCAAAGATAAGTAGGAAAACGGAGGATTGGGAAGCTTTTAAAGAACAACAGAGGATTACTAAGAAGGAAATACGCAGAGAAAAAAATGAGGTACGAAGGTAAACTGGCCAATAATATAAAGGAGGATAGTAAAAGTTTTTTTTAGGTATGTGAAAGGCAAAAAAATGGTTAAGACTAAAATTGGGCCCTTGAAGACAGAAACAGGGGAATATATTACGGGGAACAAAGAAATGGCAGAAGAATTGAATTGGTACTTCAGATCTGTGTTCACTGGGGAAGACACAAGCAATCTCCCAGAGGTAACAGTGGCTGAAGGACCTGAACTGAAGGGAATTTATATTTGCCAGGAATTGGTGTTGGAGAGACTGTTAGGTCTGAAGGTTGATAAATCCCCGGGGCCTGATGGTCTACATCCCAGGGTACTGAAGGAGGTGGCTCGAGAAATTGTGGATGCGTTGGTGATTATTTTCCAGAGTTCGATAGATTCGGGATCAGTTCCTGTGGATTGAAGGGTTGGCTAATGTTGTACCACTTTTTAAGAAAGGTGAGAGAGAAAAAGCAGGAAATTATAGACCAGTTAGTCTGACCACAGTGGGGGGAAAGATGCTGGAGTCAATTATAAAGGATGAAATTATGACACATCTGAATAGTAGTAACAGGATAGGTCAGAGTCAGCATGGACTTATGAAGGGGAAATCATGCTTGACTAATCTTCTGGAATTTTTTGAGGATGTAACTCTGAAGATGGACGAGGGAGATCCAGTAAATGTAGTGTACCTGGACTTTCAGAAAGCGTTTGATAAAGTCCCACATAGGAAGTTAGTGAGCAAAATTAGGGCGCATGGTATTGGGGGCAAAGTACTAACTTGGAT
The DNA here is from genome assembly GCF_037043375.1 of Chiloscyllium plagiosum. Classification (NCBI taxonomy): domain Eukaryota; kingdom Metazoa; phylum Chordata; class Chondrichthyes; order Orectolobiformes; family Hemiscylliidae; genus Chiloscyllium; species Chiloscyllium plagiosum. The sequence goes on from NW_028270142.1 coordinate 16,121,474, forward strand.
TGAAAGTTGGTTGGCTGATAGGAACAAAGAGTAGTGATAAACGGCTCAATTTCGGAATGCAAGCAGTGACCAGTGGGGTACCGCAGGGATCAGTACTGGGACCGCAGCTTTTTATAATACATGTTAATGATATAGAAGATGGTATTAGCAAATTTGCTGATGATACTAAGCTGGGTGGCAGGGTGAAATGTGATGAGGATGTTAGGAGATTACAGGGTGACCTCGACAAGTTAAGTGAGTGGGCAGATGCATGGCAGATGCAGTTTAATGTGGATAAATGTATGGTTATCCACTTTGGTGGCAAGAACAGGAAGGCAGACTACTACCTAAATGGAATCAATTTAGGTAAAGGGTCAGTACAGAGAGATCTGGGTGTTCTTGTACACCAGTCAGTGAAGGTAAGCATGCAGGTACAGCAGGTAGTGAAGAATGCTAATAGCATGCTGGCCTTCATAACAAGAGGCATTGAGTATAGAAGCAAAGAAGTTCTTCTGCAGCTGTACAGGGCCCTGGTGAGACCACACCTGGAGTACAGTGTGCAGTTCTGGTCTCCAAATTTGAGGAAAGACTATTGAGGCTGTTGAGGGAGTGCAGCGTAGGTTCACAAGGTCAATTCCTGGAATGGCGGGATTACCTTACACTGAAAGACTGGAGCGACTGGGCTTGTATACCCTTGGGTTTAGAAGACTGAGAGAGGATCTGATTGAGACATATAAGATTATTAAAGGATTGGACACTCTGGAGGCAGGAAGTATGTTTCCGTTGATGGGTGAGTCCCTATGGGGTAGGCTATTTAGGCCATTTAGGAGAAACGTCTTCCTCCAGAGAGTCATGGGTGTGTGGAATGCTCTGCTCCAGAGGGCATTGGAGGCCCAGTCTCTGGATTCGTTTAAGAAAGAGTTGGATAGAGCTCTCAAGGATTGTGGAATCAAGGGTTATGGAGATAAGACAGGAACAGGATACTGATTAAGGATGATCAGCCATGATCATATTGAATGGTGGTGCAGGCTCAAAGGGCAGAATGGCCTACTCCTGCACCTATTGTCTATAATAAATGGAGTAGTAATGTTCCTTAATCCTAAAGAGTTTAATTTCAAACATATATTTGTCGTGTTGGTGAAAGTGTGATCTTGTGCATTTGTTTTATATTTGGCATTTACGTCCCTGCAGTTTTCAAAGTATTGACTGTTATAAAATTATTCTCAATTGTTTCATTGAAATCTGAAACTTACCATGGATTCAGCACAAGTATTTTTAGGGTAAATGTTACTTCTTTGTTACAGGTCACCACAAATGACATTTTCCAAATCAAAGTATTTTGGTCTTCATGGACCAGGGAATTGCATGGACTTGCTCTAGCTTTGTCGAGATTATGTGTTTAAGTGGGATTTCTGGCATACTTTCAGTGAAGCACTACTAAAAGACTGGGAACAAATCTCACAAATTTTCTTGGCCATAATATTTGTTTCAGAAAATTGAATTTGCGCAATGAAGATAAATTTGAATACAAGCTGTAAATATGCTGCATTTTTGTTTTATTATTGATCAGCTTTCATGTCTTTAAAACTGCAAATTCAGGGATGACATCATACCCAGTAGGAGTAATTAAAGCTATCTGATGAGAGAACTTAGAAGTTGAAAAGGATGATTGTAATTGATCCTGATTCAATCCTATTAAAGCTTTTTATAGTTTAAGCTCCAGAGAAAGCAAACTGCTCATCAAGGCTCTATGTTATCAATTCCTCTGCTTGTTTCTATTTTATACCCTACAATGCAGCATTGACGACAATTCAAAAGCACTTCGTTGACTGTAAAGCATCTTAAGATGCCTAGTAGTCATAATAGACACTATGTAAATACTTTCTTTCTTTATGTGCTGTATGCTTTTCTTTTCCTAACAGCAACTTGTTTCCTCTTGATTTTCTCTTCACAGTTAATAATGAGCTACCACCTGAAATGAGGCTTGCAAGTGGTCAAATAGTGGGTGATGACCTGTCCTTCCTTACTGCCGGAGAGATTTCACCTTACATCCATGATCCTTCACTGAAGCTGTTTCAGTGTGCTGTCTGCAACAAATTTACCACCGACAGCCTGGAGGCTCTGAGCTTGCATGTGAACAGTGAGCGTTCACTCCCCGAAGAGGAGTGGAAGGCTGTGATTGGTGACATCTATCAATGTAAGCTCTGCAACTACAACACTCAGCTGAAGGCCAACTTTCAGCTCCATTGTAAGACAGACAAACACATGCAGAAATATCAGCTGGTGGCCCACATCAGAGAAGGGGGCAAACCTAATGAGTGGAGGCTCAAGTGTGTAGCAATTGGGAATCCAGTGCATTTGAAATGCAATGCCTGTGACTATTATACTAACAGTGTGGATAAGTTGCGCCTTCATAGTACCAACCATAGGCATGAAGCAGCAGTTAAGTTGTACAAGGTAAGAAAATGAGAACTGGCATTTATATGTAGACAATATTTTATGTGAAGAGATAATGTCCTGTGGAAGATTGAAGTTGTCTGTATTTCCATATAAAAGAATTAAAAATAGTTAGGTAGACAAATTTAATCAGCTGAAGTTGCATAGGTAATTATTAAAATTCAAACACAAACAAAATAGAATTATAAAAAAGAGGATCATTTGAAATATAAACCAAATAAACTGTGATGTTAGGATATCATCTCCAAGACCATCTAATTTTAATTGATTTTGGTGAATGTTAGCTATTGGACAGTCAGTAACTAGTTGTTTATTCAGCATTTGAGGAAACCATTGGTATTTGATTCTGTTTATTTTCCATAAATCAATGATTCGCTGGTTACATCTGCAAGTGTGCAACAAATTAACAGTTTTGTAAAGGCAAGAAAATATTCCTCCAGCAAAGTGAAAATAATATACTTAACAATGTGGAGTCAATAAGCTGCCAAATTCAGTGCACTACGTAATGAAAATAATATACTTAACAATGAGTCAATGAGCTGCCATATTCATTGCACTACATACACACTGAAGTCGTGAAAATGGATTTCTGTTAGAGTCAATTTTATTGAGACATCCAGTAATTGACCCTTGAGCTAGAGGAGGGGTGGTCTGTATTTGGCAAGCTCAGTCTGTTGTTATTCATAACAACCATAATGATTACACTTCTGATTTCTCCTTCAACTTTGATAAGTTGTTGATCGATTATCAAACGTATCAGCTAATGTCTATAAGTTATCTTATTGTGCATACTTTTGAAATGATATACTTTTACAAGAAGATGTAACAATGGTGTCAAACATTTCTTAAGTTCAGTGACCTAAGGATAGTGAAACAGCAAAGTGAAAAATTGTTTTTCCACTGTTTGACAAACAGATTGATTGATGAATTGATGTGTTGCTGGCATGGTGACAATCCTAATTATACAGCAGAAAATGAGCACTGAGTAAATGTGTCTGAAATCTTGCAATCTTTGGGCTCTTCAGCTAAGACATTAATAATTAGGCAGAAAACTAGTTCTTTGGAATGCAGACATTAGCAAATCTCACCAAAGAGTCATGAAATGATTAAAAACTTGAAAGACCATTGCTGTTTCAACCTGTCTACTTGACATTCTGAGTCAACTGTCATTAGGACTGAATGCACAGTTGACAATGTGATGTTGAAGGTGTTCACTAAAGTTTTGGAATTATGATGATGGGCTGGAACAGAATATGGCTTTGGTGGATATGAGTGTGGTGATGGCTGGTTGTATAATAAGATAGATCTTTGTTACAGAACACTTAGAAAGTAATATTGTAAAAATAGTCAAATATTTATTTTCACTAAGCTTAAACACAAAGACTTGCTGGCTTCTAAATGTAGCTATGCAAAGTATTTGCTAAATTGTCTAGATTTATTAATATTCTGAATTTTTGCAAACATTTGACAATATTTGAATTTATTCCGTGTAAAATATTTAAGCTCAGAATGTATTAGAACACTTGTCAACACCATTAATCACCTTTAATATGCAAAGGATATATTGTAATTAAATAAACCATTCTCCAGATTTTCATGTAAAACACCTACTATTAGCAAAAGTTGTGTAACATTCAACCAGAACATTATGATTTTTGTTTGAAGTGGGGGGTGGGAGTATGGAATCCTGATTGTAATTGGTAGCTTAACGAGGAAACACAACTTAATGCGAAATACAGTAAGCAGAATTGTCTGAACATATCCAAAGATTTTCTTTAGTAAGAAAGAATTCCCTGAAGTCCTATCTCCAGTTTAAAAATCAACATGTTTTAATGTTGCTGGGGACATTTTAGAATCATGTCCGGTCAGCATAGCCTAAAGAGTTATTACAGGTTTATTGACACACAACAGCTGCAAATATCTCTTCCATTTTATTGATTTTGCTCTTATTTTACTAGCTTTGTGGATGGAAGAATCTTGACAAGTTTAACCCATAAGGCATAACTATCATGCCAATTTCATGACATGTGACTTTCTCTTAACGTTTTAGAGCCACAGTAGACTGGTATTATGGTATTAGGTTTTAAGCAGGACCCATGGGACTTTCTGGAAGTAAAAAGTGGAATTTTTCTCAAATTCTTTTCTTAATTCTCAGCAGAAACATCAAAAAAGAACAATAGTTTAAAATAATCATCCGGATAAAATATGTGCAATAAATGTCATACAAAAGGACCTTAGGTTTTACCAGAATACAATACTACAGGGAAATTTAGCTAGATTAAAATATTTGCTCCCATTTATCCCACATTGCCTTTTAGTTTAATGCACATAAAATTTTGTGGGAGGACTGATCTGGAATGTTTGGAGCATTTATTCAAAGTATAAGCAGACATACAGTGCTGCTGTGAAGCAGAGCGAATCCTTGCAATCACTAATTGCAATACGTTTTATCATGGACCAGTTGGAAGTGTTCTTTTTCCCCCTTTTTAATGCAATGAACCTGCTGAGATTTGTTGTGTTTATTACAAGAAGAAAAAGGATTCGTTTGAAAAGTAAACACTGTAAGTCTGTTTCCCTTTTGAAGAGACTAACCAAACAGCAACTGAAGGCAAGTCATTCATGGACGTTATCAAGTGGGTGCTTAATAAAGACTCTCAATCTTTGCAAACAGAATTTGCTGAGATTTGATGAAGTGTCATCTTTGAGATGGTCTTTGTACATATTGTTTGAGAATCTAACCAAGCAAGTTTAATGAGGATTCCTAAATAACACAAGCTGATCAGATCTCTAGACAAGATTTCCCTTGATGTGATTTTCAACAATTCACTTACACATGGAAAGGATAATTTTTAACTTTGGATGCAAAGGTAGATTAGATAATATCAGTTCAACGATTCATTATTTTTCCCTCCATATTTTCACTTCCATTCACTTGGCTCCAGTGGTTAAATGTATAGTATAAGGTCTACCTCACATGAAAGTCAAAATTACTCATGTTCTGTCAAAATCTTCAGACATGCTAGACATATCTCATAGAACATTTGGAGGAACTTTTCACAATATTTGCTAGACACAGCATCCCAACAAGATTATTTCAAAAATAATCCAACATCCTATTAAAAAATTGTCTGTGAAACACCCTTAAATCCAAAAGAAAACTGTGCTCAGCCTTCCCTCAATATTCATCCACAGGATTTCTGCATGATATGCATTTCCTCATGAAGTGCTGTGTGGTTAATTTCTTTAAAAGCAGATAGTTGTAATTGTTTTCTTATCAAATCAATATATGTTAGCTTTTGCTATCAATACAATCAAACAAATCAGGATGATTTCATTAAAAATAAATAAACAGCTCTTGACTGGTCTATAAAAACCTAGTTGTGGCAATTAATAATATTGGTAGGAGGTATTCCTTGTTACTAAAATCAGACACGTACTGTAAAGATATACAAACAGCATCTAGACAGAAGATTTGACAAGATATCCTCAGGAACAATCTGGGGTATTTTCAATATAATTCACAGAGATTTCCATAGATTTCCTATTTGCATGTTTTATGAGTATTTTGTCTTTAACACATCCCACAAGGATGTTTCAGTTAAGATACACTCTCTGATGAACTATCCTTTACAATGAAACTGTCTCCCTTTAAGACATACTCCAGAAGGGTTTCCCCTCTGATGCATCCTAAGAATTTCCTTTTATGCAAATAGACAGTAGGGTTTCCACTTAGTCACACTCTGAAGGATTTCCTCTTCGGCAAACCTCAAGTGAACTATGGCAGCCCTGATTGATAAATGTTCATTAAAAGTTAGGTCTCTCACAAAAAGCAACCTTTATTGTAAAAAAAAGGGTGCTGTGTGTGTATGCGCGCGCACATGGTCGGCTTTCATTCACCACTCCCCACCCTGTCATGTCTCTCTCCCACCTGCTGTGAGGTGGGAGGGAGGCTAATATTGAAGGAAATTCTCAGCAAAAATACCTCTCTTCAGGAGGGAAATAAATTGACCAAAAATGTATTTCTACCCCTTTCCTCTTTGCCTTCTCAGTTTTATTATCTGCTTATAGTCCCACGCCTTTCCCCCATGTCAGGAACCAGGTAAAGAGACTGGCAGACAATCTCCTTTCTATCTGCTGCTGAAGTAGCTTTGAATGAATGGTGAGAGAAGGCTGGTGATTGTTAGTTCCTTTGGTAAGCACTTGTTTTATACTCTCATTCAATATTCTGTGTAAGAAATCACAGAGATAAAACCATGCCTATGAGTTACTCATATAATATTTCACAATATTGTAACTCAGTGCCTTTAATCTGCTGTTTCTTTAATCAACTAATCATCATTTAATGACAATTCTTGAATCTTTTGGGTATAAATTATGATCTGCAAATTTCATATTGTCGAGAAAGTAACAGCCACTTAACTATAGTAGACACAAGAATATGTTACATGCAAATCTCTACGAATTTAAAATGTAGTGAAAATTAATGTATACCACTGGCACTTCTGGCAATAATTATAAAGAATTAAACATGTAACCAATGAAATAGGAAAACAACAACTACATCATTATATCTTAAAAGGGTAGCATTTCAATTTAAAGAAATCAAAGGCTTTACTATGCTACAGATGGAGAATGTTTTCATCATGATTGGATGGGGGCAGGGAAACCATGCCAATAGGCACCTGTTTCCTGTTAATTCCATTTTCATGGGTGCATGCGTGCCAGTTTGTGTGTACATGCATGCATGTGTTACTGTTGAACATCATGGCATGATTATCAAAGTCAAACTTTATCAAAAGCTTTGTGGTATTTTCTCCAAACTACAGGTGTGTGCTCATGCATTTGAGGCAACTTTGGGATGATAAGGGAATGTTCTACATCACAACCTGGGACTAATTAGCACATAATTTAGAGTTTTTCAGCACAGCAGAGAAGACTAGACTATAGATGGACTAGAGAAAGAAATGTTTGAAATAATTTGAAAATTGGTTTCATGGCAACAAACAGCATTTAAAGCCTACAGGAAATGGAGTTGGGTGTATTTCAATAGCTAAGTCTTAGCCCCATAGGGTTAGTTTCATTGCTGCAATAGGCAATTTGATACTTTGAAGATCAAGCAAAATAGTTTACTGTTTGTTTCAGAGGTTTTCAGAGATTATTTTTAGAAACAATTAGCTCATTTAACCGTCAGATTATAAATACCCAAGAGCCTGTTTGGTTCTAAGAACACATCCAGTGATTGACTGGAAAGATAACCTTCAAAGTTTGTTGAAATTCTCCAATTATATCACATTCATTCATCAAAAGGAAAATTGTGTTTAAAGTATTACAATATCTGCTCCTACAAATGGACTGGTTTTGTAAATTGGCCAATTAATTATAACACCAGTAGGCCATTTTGGTATGTTCACTGCTGCTGAAGCAACCCAAAGAGTTAACGTTGTGAGGCGGTTTGCACAAGTGAATCAAACCATTATCTTCATTGGAAATCATGTCACCATCAAAGTTGCAACTCATGCTAATTGGACAAGAATTTGTATTAGTAACTATGTAGAGACACAGAAATTTTGCACTTGTTGGGTCAGGTGGGAAAAGGGAGCTATGTTGTTAATATTATCACAAAATAAAACAAAGAAGTGCTGATGCTGAAGATCTGAAACAAAAACAGAAATTGCTGGAGAAACTGGACGGATCTGACAACATTTGTGGGAAGAAAGCAAAGTTAACATTTCAAATTCAGAGACTCTTCATAGAACATCGATACTATTGTTCATTTATTCAGTAGGTTGGTTTAGTCTGGATTCTATCCAAATTAACAGACAAAATGCAAAATTGGTGTACTGGTACAAAAGTCACTCCAAGTGATAGCAGTATTGTCTATGACACATAATTCTGTCTGTAGCCATTGGTTGACTCAAATGCTTTTACTATACAGTGGTTTACATAATGAAACTTAAATAGTACTCTGTGTACTTTCGGAAATACTTAACAACTTAAAGATGGGGAGGAAGACGTATGCCCTGCCAACTTTATTTTACAATGCAATCACAAAATCAGAGACCAAATGATCTGTGACTCCTGTGTCAGAGCCACGTTGGACCTCAGGCCTGGACAGACACTCTTGATAGATGAATCTATTCATTTTTACAAGTAGTAAAGTTTCTAATTAGTGCCGAGTGGATTTGGAGAGGAGGCCCATTGCTACATAATGCTTTTGAACCAAGTCTAAGATAACTGCTTCATCAATCCTGAATAGCTCATGTCTGAACTCAGCCTGGCCAAAGAAGGGAGGGGAGATATAGATTGTGAGCCACTGTTAAGAATGGAAATTTCAGCTGCATTTTAAAGTTCTCACTAAATTGCACACATGCCAGTGTTCAAGCTACAGCAGAAATTTTCTTGAATGGGTTCTTTCAGAGCAAATGGAAAAATTCTCGTGGTTGTGAGTTACAGTACAATTAAACAAAATTACTTGCACATAAGACTTTCTGAACCCTACACAGAGAGATTTTATGTGTATTGTATATTGACACATGCTCTGGTTAAGTCACATATTGACTTGGTGTATTGCACCTGTTCTTTGATGATGTTTTTAATACATGTAGACTATTTAGAGCAGCCACCAATAAATCATAAAACAGATGTAAATGTTGAATCAGAAAGTCTGCTTCCCAAAGCCACACTATAAGACAGTGTGCCGGGATATATTATTTGCACATTTTAAAATGACTCTTTTGTTATTGCCAAGGCACAACTAAAATGTGCCTTTATTCATTACACTGTCACTCCTATCATTGCATTGCATTGGATTCTTAAGTATTCAACTTGTTTGTAGTCTTAATTATTTTTTTTGAAAATGGAAATAATCACTGCTCCAGTTTAAAACCGAGGGCAAATGGAATGCTCTTTGAGAACCATCTTAGTTTCTGTGATCACATTACATTGTATTGATTAGCAATACTGGTTGTTATTGGACAAGTTTAAGCAAATTACTTGTTCCACTTCAGTTTGAGTGTTGTGGCAGGGACGTCACTGAAAGATATGAAGGATGCAAGCTGCGCTTTGAGATGTCTAATGATTGAAAGTTCTCCAGATTACTGGGTTATCCATCCAGAGATATCCTTCAATTGTAACGATCATTTTTTAGAAAAAAAACAATTTATGGATTTTCATTTTCTCAACTCTATCTGCAAGTCTATTCTTTATGTTGACCATTCTGTGTAACAAACCTGACAGCAGATCTAAAATCATCTTTTACGATTTTGAATTTGTGTCCCAGTGTTTAATGTGAACACATTTTTCTGTATATTTAAGTAATTTTTTATCCTTTTTGAAGAGCACATCACAAACAACTTTTTAAAGTGGAGAACCCAACTCGCAGTGTTAGAATGTCTCTTATTTCTTGGTGACCAAAATGTTAGTTTGATTATTACCTTGTGTGTTCAAAATTAGGTGATCCAGTTCAACACCCTATTTGCTTCATTAATTGCAGATTCCTATTAGCAGAATACATTTAGTACCAAGTGTACAAAGACTCCGATACATTTTCCTAACAGCCCTCAAGGATATTCTTAGCTCAGCATGGTTTCTGCAGTATGCTTGTCTGTTTCCCTATGATCAGTAGATCTGCCTGCATCAAGTGCCATCTAGCATTCTCCATCCATTTACATAACTCATCCACCTAATTGTTTTTTTTAATCATTTGAGATATGGGCTTTGCTGGCTGGGCTGACATCCATTGTCTGATCCTAATTGCCCCTTGATCTGAAGTAAAACCGAAAGAACTGCAGATGCTGTAAATCAGAACCAAAAACAAAAGTTGCTGGAAAAGCTCAGCAGGAATGACAGTTAACATTTCAGGTCCAGTGACCTTTGATCTCAGTGACTTGCTAGTGCCATTTCAGAGAGCAGTAAAGAGTCTACAACTTTGCTGGGTCTGAAAATACAGGTAAGGCCAGACTGGTAAAGATGACAGCTTTCCTTCTCCAAAGGAATTAGTGAATCAGATGGGTTTTTGTAACGATCAACACTACTTTTAATTCAGGATTTTTTAAAAATTGAATTCAGATTTCACCATCGGTCATGGTGATATTTAAATTTACATCTCCCGAACTTTAGCCTGGGGCCCTAGATTACTAATCTCGTGATATTATCACTGTACCACTAGCTCTGTAATTACATATTACAATTCGATAGCACCTCCGAGCTTGGAATCATCAGCAAACTTGATGATTTGATATTAAGTATTTGAATCCAGATAAATTATGCAATTTAGTAGCTATTGTAAGATTAAGCCCTGAGGCAGGCCATTTAACACTCTCCTTCTGACATAACTCCTTTAAGAAGTATTTATTGAATGTAAATAGAACTTTTTATTGTTTCATGCTCTTCAGTCATTTTCACATTAATTCCTCGGATTCATTTTGTACACCCCTCCCCTTCAAGTTTAATTAATAGGCTTTCATGTGTAACTTTATCAAACCTTTTAGAATCCAAGGCCCCTACATAATAGGTCTTACCAGATGCTTGTTAGGTTTTCACTACCTTAACAAAGGTCAATAGATTGGATACACTAGATTTTCCCGTTTTGAATCCATAGTGAATGCCATTAACTAGGTTATTGTTTTCGAACTGATTTTTGAGTTTGCTGTTAATTTATTCCATTATTCATGTCGATAAAAGGTGAGATTGATGATTTGATAGTTGTGTGTGTGTAATGTCATGTTTTTATTAATATGATAGCTTGTTTCTAATCTGCTGATAAGTGCTTAGTTTTTATTACCTTGCACATAATGATCTGGTCTCCTTCCTATCGGAAAGATGTTGTGAAACTTGAAAAGGTTCAGAAAAGATTTACAAGGATGTTGCCAGAGTTGGAAGATTTGAGCTACAGGGAGAAGCTGAACAGGCTGGGGCTGTTTTCCCTCGAGCGTCGGAGGCTGAGGGATGACCTTGTAGAGGTTTGCAAAATTGAGGGGCATGGATAGGGTAAATAGACAAAGTCTTTTCCCTGGGGTCGGGGAGTCCAGAACTAGAGGGCATAGGTTTAGGATGAGAAGGAAAAGATATAAAAGAGACCTATGGGCGCAACTTTTTCACACAGAGGGTGGTACATGTATGGAATGAGCTGCCAGAGGAAGTGGTGGAGGCTGGTACGATTGCAACATTTAAGAGGCATTTGGATGGATATATGAATAGGAAGGGTTTGGAGGGATATGGGCCGGATGCTGGCAGGTGGGACTAGATTGGGTTGGGATATCTGGTCAGCATGGACGGGTTGGACCAAAGGGTCAGTTTCCATACTGTACATCTCTATGACTGTATGACTCTATGATTGTGAGGAATGAAGGGCTTTTGCCCAAAGCGTCAATTTTCCTGCTCCTCAGATGCTGCCTGACCTGCTGTGCTTTTCCAGCACCACTCTAATCTTGACATAATGATTGTCAGTATCTTTTGTATCTCCTCCCTACATTCTGTTAGGAACTGAGGATAAATATCTTATGATTCTGTGTAGAACTTTGATCTTATTGATGATAACATCATTTAGGTTCACTTTAGTTTTTGGGCAACTAACCAGTCAAGGAATTGGTGAAGAGGCAACCTCAATATTGAGGCATGGGTTGTATGTGATTCTGATCAGCAAAATGAAGACAAAAAAAAAATGAGTGACCAAAGCAACTGTTTGTTGGAATATCAGATGATTAAAGCACCATTGATAGCTACAATGAGATCCTGGTTAAATTTTGTTAAGGTTTAAAAAGGGGAAGAGGGGAATGAATTTGTTAATTGAATATATTTATAATCAACCTATGTAGAAATGGTAAGACATACCTCTGGCGAAGGTAGGCCTTGAACCAAGGTCTCCTGGTTCAAAGATAGGGAACACTACTACTGTGCTACAATAGCCCTAATCTCTTAGTTGTATAAATTAGGATTAAGTCTGAACAAGTGGAAAACACTTATTGGTTAAGCACTTCTGCACAGATAAAGACACACAAGGAGATAGTCTTGTAATAGTATTTGTATTCCTTTCTTTGGACCAGCAGACCATTTGATGGCTTTGGTAGGCTTTGTGGGCGGCACGGTGGCACAGTGGTTAGCACTGCTGCCTCACAGCGCCAGAGACTTGGGTTCAATTCCTGCCTCAGGCAACTGACTGTGTGGAGTTTGCACGTTCTCCCCGTGTCTGCATGGGTTTCCTCCGGGTGCTCCGGTTTCCTCCCATAGTTCAAAGATGTGCAGGTTAGGTGAATTGGCCGTGCTAAATTGCCTGTAGTGTTAGGTAAGAGGTAAATGTAGGGGTATGGGTGGGTTGCGCTTTGGCGGGTCGGTGTGGACTTGTTGGGCCGAAGGGCCTGTTTCCACACTGTAATGTAATGTAATCTAATCTAATTTAAAAAGGCATAATGTGATCATACTGTGAATTGTTCTGATAATGTTTATGACAAGTAGTAAAAGCAAGAGAGTTTCTTGGTCAGCTCAAGTTGTGTGGTAGTTGGAAGCATGATAGATTCTCCATGTAACAGACACCACATGTATGTTCTTGCCATGAAAAAATGTTATTCTTGTTTTCAGAGTCTATCACACACCCAATACGAAATGGGGTGTAAGAGTAGATATAAAGAGCCACTCATTGACAGCTTCATCTTTTAGGCATCTATAGGCAATTATTCTCTGTGTCATTTGGTAAATGGTTTTCTTAAAGTGAGATATTTGCAGATGTGTAGCTCTTGCTATTTTAAATAAGTAAAAGTTGACTTAATTAAAATGACAGTCCCTAAAGGAAACTTTTTAATATTTATATCAAATGTATAGCTTGTAACCATACAGCTACCTACCATCCAGGCACAAGCAATCATGTAATGATTGCCCTCTACTTGTAGACACTTGACCTTAATTTATACAATTAATACTGGTGGGTGGGAGGGATGTTGTTTGTGGTGTTTCCACTATTGATGAGACTGAGGAAGAGCAAGCTGAGATTGCAATGGCATATTCTATTTTATGAAACAAGTTGAACATTGCTGTGCCTTCCAGCTCTGCAACAGCATAAGTTTTAAGCACATTTTATGGCTATTTCCTGATTTCTGGCACTGGTCCAAATTTTTAACCATAAAATTACAAGGGTAAGAAAAACCAAAACTTGTTTCAGGTGGCTTAATGGATACTCACTCAGTAATTGAGATTGTGGTCCGAGAAAAGCACAATAGGTCAGGCAGCATCCGGAGAGTAGGAGAATTGATGTTTTAGGCATAAGCCCTTCATCATTCAGCGATAGTTGTTATAATGATGTAATGAAACGTTAAATATAGCCAATATATATTGAGATCCTTGCCAACCTATTTGAACTGGATTTATGGATGTGGAAACAGGAGTAGGTTGTTCAGCATCTCTTGGAACAAAGCCTATCAGGTTGACCATCGTTGATGTGAACCATGGCTTTATTTTTCTGCCTTTTGTTCTGTATTCCTTGAGATCCTTACCTGTTTAAAAGTCTGTCAAGTCACATCTTATTACAGGTCAGTTCTAACAGATGAACACTCTAAAAGATGCAATTTGGCTTGCGGATGAATGTAAATAATCTAAATTAATATTTTGTCAGTACAGGATGTAAACAATATACCTTGACAAATGTAAAATATCTAAAGTCAATGGAGTCCATTTTAACCATAAAATGACTACAAATCAGAGCTGTTTGATTTGAGGAAGTTTTAAAAGTGCAAAGCAATTTTTTTGGCGATCAATTGCATAACTCACTTTAAAAAAAAAGTGATCAAGAATTCATCATCTGAAAAAGAAAGTTACAAAATTCTCCTATCATTTAAATGAACAGTTCATTCCTAATTTCACTCCAGTTTGGGATAACTCTCTAAGATTAAAATGTTTCCTACACAAGTGCAAGTAATTTCCCCACGTTTCTTTTATAAAACATCATCAATCCCCACCTCCTGTGTGAAGGCTTGAGAGCACACAAACAGTGTTTATGTCACCTGGACTTTTAATGAAACCTTCCAAAGTGGTATTTGGTGAATCTTCACAGTGGTCTATTCAAGACCAATATGTCATCCCAGAAATGTAATGTCTTGAACAAAAAAACAGTTCTCAAAATGGGATCTGGTCAAAGCTGTATACAGCTGAAGTGTTGCTTCGACTTCAATTTTCAACTGTTTTAAGATAAAGACCAACATTTCATTAGCTTTTGTTGAATATGCTTTGCTCTGACCATTTTTTAAAAAATAAGATGTGTAATTGATCTCTCTCAAGTCTTGCTCCTTTAAAGTTTCTCAGATGCTCTGATTTGAAGTCATTTTATGGTTAAAATGCTCCCCATTGACTTGAGATATTTTACATTGGGAAGGGCATATGCTAATATCCACTATTGCCCGTATTGAGGATATATTAATTTAAATTATTTTATATGTTTTGCTTATTCTCAGTTTTGAGCTTAATTACATCATTTATAGTCTTCACTTGTTATTACTGACTTATGATACTCATTGTGGTTTGTTTAGCATCAACACCTGTACTTACTTTCAGGTCTTCAGTTCACTCTGAAGAAATTGCTGCATTCTTTTTGAATTCATCCCATTTAAATCTGTTTTTACATTCATTCTTCGTTACTTTTATGGCCTATTACTTCTCTTTATCTTATTTTTAATTTGTTAATCTGTTTAGACCAAAGGTGCTGGCTATATTTATCATATGTACTCAGAATTCTAGCTCTATAAGATGTTTATTGAACTGTTAGTGAAAGTAGATTTGCTGTTTGTAAACCACGTCACCCAGTTATCTCATCAATTTTTTTGGCAATTTCTCTTTCTTTCCCAAATACTGGTAGTCTGTGAGAATGTTAGTTTGCATACCATAATTTATTTAAACTAATTTTCATTTTAGTGACTTTTAAGAAGTTATGTTCTTTCTCTATTTGTCAATGACCATTGGTCCCTATCTAATCCCTGCAGTATCACTTCTAACCTTTTCCCTAATATATACAGAGTCCCATGAAGATAACTCCACACCTTGATAAGTGATATCTTTAAAACACACATGGCTATTACATTCATGAACAAAAAAGCACCTTGACTACAATCTCTCTGTAACCTTGAAGTACTGCTTTGTCCAGGCAATCCTCTGATTATCTGGCTAGCCTTTTTTCCAAGATCTTTTATTTTGTAGTGTTGAAGATTTCCTGGTACCTACTTGCTAATCTGTTTCCTGCATTCTTTCTTTCTTTCTAACCCGATTCTACGTATAATTAATGTTTCCTTATTTATGCTGCCTTTGTACATATTTGTCCCCCTCATGATAATACTCAATCCAGTTGTGTTAATTTTCAGCTCCAAGGTTCAAGTTTCGAGGTTCAATGCTAACAATGTTATCAATTTCCTCATATGATTCACCAACCACATGTCGTCTGCATATTCCTCAAAGGTTTCCTCAATTTTGTCCAACCTTACACTTTCTAGGGCCTGTTTGACTTGAACCAATATTTTCTTCCTTGAAATTCACTGATAAATAGTTCACAGAAGTCACAGCATTTGCTACAACACTTTGAACTCAACTGTTTAATGAAAACCTGTTTTACAGATGTTCTTTGCATATCTTTGGCATGATTCATGTGTCATTTACTCATGCTCGTAAATGAACAATTATCTGTTTCACCTGAATAACACTTTTTTTAAAGGCCAAGCCTGTAGCATTTTGGCAAAGGAAGATGACATTTGAAAGTGTTGATAACATTTCCATGTGGGCTTACAAACAAAACACCTTTTGATTTATTGTCATTCAGGCTGAACAGTAATGTTTCACTCAGTATTCACTGAAGTATACAATATGTGCCTACATCTGTCTCTATCTATGAATAGTCAAATCCTTGTTATAACATGCTAAAATATAGAATACATCTGAATGCACTTAAATACCTTCCAGATCACAGTCAATTTGACTCCTCTTTAAAATATTGGAATAAACTATTTTGTTGTCAAGAATCCATCCGGGGTTGTGTGGTACGCTGCGAGGGTGCACTGCTCTTTCGATCCTCGGCTTTGTATTTCAATCTGACCAAGACTAAAAATGTTCTTCCTCTTTCAACCATAACATTCTGCATGAATAAGTTTAGACAATCATGCTATCAAACTATGAAATATTCTGGGCCTATCTGGAGCATTGCTTCTGGACAGCTCAAGCAGTTTTGGTAGAGGACAGGAAACACGTCTGCTCATACCACTTGGAAGAAAGTTGAGAAAGGGATAAGCTGACAAAGAAAATGAAAACATGCTGCTTTTTTGCTTTGATAAGTAATAAGTAATCATTTATAATTTCTGACTCAAACTCCTGCATGCTGATTTTCTTTTCTTCAGTTTCACTTTTTGTTATGCTCTGAAGACTTTAAAATAACAAATACACACCTGTCCTGTACTATGGCACAAGGCTCTGGACCAAGTCTAATGGCTTTGAAGCCTCCTGCTTATTACCACATATCTCCCATTCTGTACATCCCTCGTTGGATAAGTCAGTTCTCCTTTGTGTTAAACACTACTTGGAAGAAGCTCAGAGGGTAGCCAGGGCACAGAATCTACTCTGGGTGAAGCATTTCATATTCCTTTACTGAGTGGCTTGGTTACATCACTACTTACTGAGTTGGCAGAGTCCTAAAGGACCCAACTGCAAGACTGGGCCTGAGGCAGTTGGTGAGGGAGCCAGCAAGAGGGGAAATTCTACTTGACCTTCTCCTGGAATGCCTGTCATATACAGATGTATCTATGACTGTATTCATAGAAGCAACGGCAGATCTTGTAGTGAGAAGTTTTCATTTTAAGGAGACTGTCCATGTCATGTAGCTTAAAGGGACAGCATTTAAACAGACCTAGAAGCTTCCAACCAGGCCTCTGTGATGTTCTGGTTATCCGTAGCAGAATTGTACTCAACCACAATCTGTAAGATTATTAACTGACATTTCCCAAACTCTACCAATAAGAAAAGACATCAACATTTTCACATTGAAGAATTCAGGAAGTCATGCCTGGGTTAGCACCATGCATACTGAAAAATCAGCTGTTAATCAGATGAGACTATGGTACAGGGCAACTTGCTTGTCAAACAGTGGAAGCAGCATATAGTAGATGCAGTTAAATGATCCAACAGCCAACCGATCACTCTTTCTTTTCTTCTATTCGCTTGTGAAACATGGATGTCACTGGCTGGGCCAGCATTTATTGTCTATTCCTAGTTACTTTTGAGTTGATTTTTTGAGCTCCAAAACTAGCTGTGTCCAAATTGAGCTCTTTCAGTGCACCTATAGTTAGCAAAGTGTAAAATTGCCCGGGTTCGTCCCATCAAGAAAAAAAGACTAATTAATGCAGCAAATTACCGCTCAATCAGTCTGCTTCCAGTGATGAGCAAAGTGTTAGAAGAGATCTTCAACTGGTTAGCCAAGTGAAACTTGCTCAGTAATAATCTCCTTACTGGCGCTTAGTTTGGATTCTACCAGTCCTTAAGACTTATGTCAAACCTCAACAGAAAAAGCTAAAATCGAGAGGTGAGGTGAGAATGACTGCTTGTGATATCACATTGATGATAGTGGCATCAATGAGAATCGGGGTTGGGGGCCTCTCTGCTAATTGGTCAAAGGATGATGATTGTTTTTGCCAGAGTTCAACCATCTGAGTTCTGGGACATTTCTGCAACTGTTCGTCAGGATGGATATTTTCTAATGAAACTGTTTGGCATTTTTATTACACATTACACACCACTGTAGCAGGTGGGACTCGTATCCAGGTCTCCTGGCTCAAAGGTAGAAACATAACCATTGTATCATGAGCACCCTCTTCCTAATTCTTTAATCAATCTGTTCAGAAATATAGTTGCGAGCAGATGGGATTTGAGCACAGACCTTCTGGCCCAGTGGTAGGAACACTATCATTGCACCATAGGAGGAGCCCATTTCACTCTGCTGTGACACCTTCTTTATGTTCTATACTGATTGATGTATTCACCCGTCATTCATCAGTTATTACACTCAAAGTGCAGATATTTTTTAATCGACCTGGTCAGGGGTGTTGTTACTTGCCTTTGTAGCAGGTGGGTTTGGACCTGTGCCTTCAAGCTCAGAGGTAGGGATTCTACCACTGCACGACAATGTGTTTCTCAGGGAAGTGTCTTAGTCCTAACCATTTTCAACTGCTTCATCAATGACATTCCCTCTATCGGAAGGTCAGAATTGGGAATGTTCACTCAGGATTGCACAAGGTTCAGCATCATTCATGACTCCTCTGATACTGTAACAAGACCTGGACAATATTCAGGCTTTGGCTAATAAATGACAGTTCTCGTCAGGCATTCACCAACTTCAACAAGAGATGGTCTAACCATCACCCCTTGGTATTCAATGACATTCCATTGCTAATTCCTCACTATCAATACCCTGTAGGTTAGAATTGACCAGAAACTGAACTTCACCAAGCCTTATATATTCAGACAGCAAGACAGCTCAGAGACTAGAACGTCTATGGTCGTTAACACACTACCTGATTCCCCAAAGCCTGCCCTCTAATTGTAAGGCACAACTTGGGAGTATGATGGAATACTGTGCACTTGCCTGGATTGGTACGGCTCTAACACTCCAGAAGCTCAACATTCTTTTGGGCAAAGCATCCCATCCACCACCTTCACCACAATGCACAGTGGCAATAGTGTGCACCACCTACAAGATCCCCAAGCTCCTTCAACAGCACCTTCTAAACCCATGACTTGTACCACTAGAAGGATGCAGACAACAGATGCATGGGAACAGTGTCACCTCCACGTTTGTCTCCAAGCTGCATACCATCCTTACTTAGAACAGTATTTTTCTGTTTCTTCACTGTCACTATGTCAAAATCCTGAAACTCTCTAGCAGTGTTGTGAGTGATCCTATATCCGAAAGACTGCAGACGTTCAAGAAATCAACTCATCGCCATCTTCTGCAGGGCAATTAATGCTGTTCTTCAATGGTACCATCCTCCCATGAACACTTTTTTCAAGTTGCAATAAAATCAAAGAGAGAATTTGACAAAAAAAACCTGCAAAGACTCTAGACCTATAGCAGTGTCTTACCATTGAAAGGAAATAATTTTGAAAAGGCAGCTGAAAAAGGGTTAAAATAACAGCCAGTGAATATCCTATAAGCTCTGATATTAATGAGAAAGATTGCTAGTGCGTCACTTTCAGGGAAGTCAGGTTTGGCCAGAGCAGAAGCTCAGGAAAAGGTGGTTGTCTTTGAAGCAGAGCAGAATGTAGAAAGTACCATGGATTGATTGTGTTCTGGTCTTCTCTTTAACAACACTCAAACTACTCAGTGTGTGTGGAAGAAATAATAATGCATTCATTACTGACATAATATTGCAAAGTTTGAGGGCTCTGGATGACTTAATTTTTCTCTTGTCCAAATAGGCAAATTTCAACTGATTTCTTTTTTTACTTAATGTGTCAGTTTGATAAATTGTTACAAAAATATTTTAATAGTGCACAGACAATAAGTTTTTTAAAAATCTTAATGAGACAAAATGCAGTCATATTACCTGAATTTATGGCAAAAGTTGGATATAGATGAGCAGGAAGGAAAGGAATGATTCCATGTTAAGGGTTGATGATGGTCGTGGTCAGGGAATCACTGAATAGAATGCCTCTGAGGCTACTGCAAGGGCATCTATTGTTTTTGGTCTGTATCAACCGATTGAGGAATAATTTTTACCTAACCTGTCCTCTCGGAAGCTGATGCAATCCTTCACTTCAAACCTTCACTTTCCATCCAATCTTTGCAATCACTGGATGGCATAGATAGTTAGGCAATGCGTACAATAGATGAGCTGATTTGATCATATTAGCTTCCACCAGGTGTATTGGACCAAAGTTGTCCAGCAAGTCAATGCAAATTATTCAAATTCTCAGACTTTTTCTAAAAAAAAACTTCATATATGCAAGTGCCTTATGATGACATGCAGGTCATCCCAAATTGTCTAATATTTATTGAAGTACTTTTTAATTGCTTCTTCTGTAAGAAAACCTGGCAGCGATTTTGTTCAGAACAACACGGTGAAAGATATGTTTGTGTTTTTTTACACAAGTGTGCTGATGCCATTGCCAGGAAAGTGACCATTCATGGTGCAGGCTGTCCCTGACCACACACCCTTCATTCTGCAGGTACCACACCTCAATGCTGAGATGTACCACAGTTGTGAAACTGCATTGATTGTGAGCCCATTGTGCTGGTTCTCTATACTGACGTTGGTGATAATACTTTCACAGTGCTACCAGTCTGTTGCTCAGCAGATCTTCCAGCTGAAAAGGTAAACCAGAGAGTGGCCACTGGGCAACAACTGAGCTACATTTCACACTTGGTGCATGACTTTATTCTGCAACCAAATCACAGAGCCAACATGAGTTAAATGAGATCCATGTTGCACTTCATCAAACAAACCCCTAGCAATGATCCTGTTGCCTCAACTTCTCTCTGACTCTGTCATTATTCACTGGGGTAGATGTACCTGTTGGTGATGCCTTCTGTATTCTTCTTCATCTGACCATCGTTAGGACACAACCCTTTGCAGCATGGTTATGTTGAGCACCTCAGCACGCACTGCCACTCCCCTGCGCCAGTGCCTCAGCCCTCCAACAATCTGCTGGAGCTGGATTTTGTATTCTCAGTCTGAGCCTCTATTGACCAAACCACTGTTGAATAATCTTTGATTGTGCTGCATTGGAAGCTGGGATATCAGCTACTGCATTGTGGTTGGGTCCTCAATCTATCTCATGTATTTAGCCACTACTTTCACATTGGAAATGAGTGTCCTATTTCAAAGCCAGACCCTATGTAAAGTTGAATTTGAACCTGTCCATATTAATTGACAGTTACTGCAGGCTTTCTGGCAGATGTTTCAATTCTGTTTACTAGTGTGTACTCATTGGTGTTTCCCTGTGTGCTATTTTATCAAAGCATCCATATGAGTTTTGTGTAACAGAGTTTGTGTGTAACCTCACTGTTCGAGCTGGCCCCTGTGACCATTCAATACAGCCCTCTCCCCCAACTTAGTTGCGCACACTTGTGTCCAGTTGCTCACCATTTGGAGATCTTATGGAAGCAGCTTTAGAGGGAGGCAAATAGGAACATTTGGAAAGATACACGTCAACTACTAACACCTTCCAGCCTCCAAGCACTTCTCCAAAAGTTCATGAGAGGCCATAGGTTTAACATGAGATGGGAAAGATTTTAAGAAGACCTGAGGGATAACTTTTTCACCTAGTGTGGAATGAGCTGCCAGAGGAAATGGTGGAGTTGGGTACAATTACAGGATTTAAAAGGCATCTGGATTTGTATATCAATATGATGGGTTTGGAGGGAAATGGGCGAAATGCTGGCAAATGCAGTAGGGAGTTGCTAGCTAAGTAGGTCAGATTGGGATGTTTGGTTAGTGCAGACGAGTTGGACTGAAGACTGTATTTCTATGCTGTATGAGTCTGCAGGCCTTGTGTTACTCTCTAAATTCAGCATCTGAACGGATGGTTGCAAATATGGGAGTGAGTGGCACATGGTGTTTCTTCATGACCAGTGGTCTGCTCCTCTTGGTGTTTCTTCTCCTGCCTCACTGCATGTCTAGTTTACACTTCTTGGATTCAGGAAAGGAGAAAAGAACAAGATTATAATTGTGGTGAGAGGTGATGGAGTAAAAATGCATATTCATACAAGCTGCAACTTGTATGAGGGAAGTCATTGTGGGTTGAGGGAAAAGTGGGATGTGAGAAGTTGGATCAGGAAGTGAAATCATCTTTGGTCTTAGACCTGCCTTCAGTATCCAACATGTCTCCTTAACAGTTGTGCCTGTTCCCTATCACTGAGTTCATGCAGTTTCCAGTAGGGTTCAATTTATTCAATATACAGTTGAAAAGCTAATGGTGTATGAGCTATGTATGTACCTGTGATATTGCAGTAGGACTGAGACGAAGCTATGAATTTGAATTGAGTTGTGGCAGTTGAGATTGTTGTGAGGTGAATGAAAGGGATGTGATGAATGAATTCAGCAGTGTGAGGTTAGGGCTAATGTGAAGTCACAGACATCCAGGTCATAAGGGTGACATTGTTTGCATGGACCTCCTTAGCTATTAACTCCTGTTCCCTTCTAATCACTTGCGTGGAGAGTCTTTTGGTTCCCTGTGATGTAAGGCATCTCTTTTCCTGTCTACCTTCTATGTTCGGGACTCAGTACTACAGTTACAAAATCGAGGAACATGTTTTATGTCATTATGCATCACTCTTGCCTATCAGATAGGCTTCTAGTCAAACAAGTACATTTCTAGAACACCTTTCAGTTCTTGTTGTAATCCACAGGTAGTTCTGTTTTAAAAGGTCCAGCCTGGCTTTAAACAGTGCAGGATAGCTTGACATGGTGCTCCTCTCCCCTGAGCTTGAATCCCTAAACTGTAACATGCAGCCACTCAACTGCCCATTCAGAAATGCTGCTTCCATTATGTTAAACTGAGGGGGTTACTCAGAATTCCTGTGCCCATTTTACAGGCTGTCACACTTTCTGCCCCGATACTTGGGCCAAATTAAAATGTCTTCTTTTCCACCTATCCACTCCACCCTCCTTCCCTGACTTATCACCTTCATCCCCTCCCCCAATCACCTATTGTACTCTATGCTACTTTCTCCCCACCCCCACCCTCCTCTCATTTATCCCTCCACCCTTCAGGCACTCTGCCTGTATTCCTGATGAAGGGCTTTTGCCTGAAATGTCGATTTTCCTGCTCCTCGGATGCTGCCTGAACTGCTGTGATTTTCCAGCACCACTAATCCAGAATCTGGTTTCCAGCATCTGCAGTCATTGTTTTTACCAAATTATCACCCGAAACTGCAAGGCAGGGAAAACAGGTAGTTGAATTGCAATGAACAGCCATCATTTTGATCAAATCTCTAAATGGAGGGAATGGTGATGGATAAAATTCA
This sequence comes from Chiloscyllium plagiosum, assembly GCF_037043375.1. NCBI lineage: Eukaryota > Metazoa > Chordata > Chondrichthyes > Orectolobiformes > Hemiscylliidae > Chiloscyllium > Chiloscyllium plagiosum. The sequence continues at coordinate 16,144,890 of NW_028270142.1, forward strand.
ATTTAGTCAAGTGCAAAGTGCCAGGAATTGGAGTAAAGAAAGATCATCATCAAATGTGCTGTGAGAGGTGTAAAAATAGCCTGAGGTAAAGATGAAAGAGACTTGAATCAGCACTGCACAAAAGAAAATAACGTGCATAATTATACTACTGAATTGTTCTTGATAGCTTTTGAAGATGTGATGTTAAAACTGCACAGTTCAGACACTGAGGGTGCTGGACAGGAGAGATGCTGAGGTCATGCTTCTCTTAACAGGAGGGTCTGGAATGAGAGGGCATAGTTTCAAAATGGGTGGTCTCCCACTAAAAATGGAGCTGGGGTCAGGGAATTTATTTTCTGACGGTTAAGAGTTTGGAGTTCTCTTCCCCCAGTGAGTGCTAGGGGCTGAGTGATCGAATCATTCAAGATTGAGTTAGATTTTTGATTGACAAGAATATCAAAAGGTTTGAGGAGCATGCAGGAAAGTAGAGTCAAAGCCATATCATGTTCTTGCTAATTCTCAGAGAAGGCTGGAGCTGCCAAATGGGTTCCTCCTGCTCCTGTTCTTATCTGATGATTTTATTATGTTCTCATGAGCAATAGTGGTCACCATGGTATGAAGGAAATATTGAAGGCATGAAGGCCCTGCAACAGAATCCTTCAAAGTCAAAACCACAAAATCCTAGAAGGCCAAGAACCACAGATACATGGGAACACCACCAGTTGCAATTCTCCTTCAAGCCACTCACCGCACTAAATTTGAAACTTACCACCATTCCTTCAGTGTCACTGGGTCAAAATCCAGGAATTCCCTTCCCAATGGCAGTATGCTTGTACCTACATCAAATGGACTGCAGTGGTTTCAGAAGATAGCTTACCACCACCTTCTCAAGGAGAACTAGGGATGGGCAAAGTGTGCTGACTATGTCAGTGATGCCCACAACTCATGGGTGAATTTTTTTTAACATGGGACATTTTCAGGAATTATTCAGTCTTAGCCAATTCCAAATACAGCTGTATTAATTTAAGTATTGTGAAAAATGAAAATCAGCAATAGTATACTTGTTGGTCTAACATCTGTTGTCTGGAAGCTATTGGAATCTATAATTAAGAATGAATCAACTAAGCACTGAGATAAATTTGAGCTGATTAAAGAGAGTCAAGATAGATTTGTAAATCTGGTCATTTTAGTGAACCTTATTGACTTGGTTTTGTTATATTCATCTCCAGGATGTAAATAGCATAGGCAAAGCTAGTATTTGCTGCCTATCCCTAATTGCTTTAGAGAAGGTGATGAGCTGCGTAGTTGAACTGTTACAGCTCAATTTTGTTTATGGTCAGAGATAGGAAGCAAGTTCCAGGATGTTGACCCAGTGAGGGCATGGTGATGTAGTCAGTATGAAATTTGGCTTGGAGGAACCTCATAGATAGTTATGTTCCCATGTGTCTGTCTTTCCTTTTTCGATGCAGATGCACCCTGTAGAGATGGTGCTAGGATTTACCAGGATGCTGCCTGGAGTGGAGGGAAGGTCTTATGAAGAAAGGTTGAGAGAGCTAGGAGTTTTCTCACTGGAGCGAAGGAGGATGAGAGGTGACTTGATAGAGGTGTACAAGACGATGAGAGAGGCATAGATAGAGTGGATAGCCAGATAATTTTTCCCAGGGCGGAAATGGCTATCGTGAGGGGGAATAAATTGAAGGTGATTAGAGGAAGGTTTAGGGGAGATGTCAGAGATCGGTCCTTTACACAGAGTGGTCGGTGCACAGAATGTACTGGCAGTGGTGGTATTAGAATCAGATACATTTAGGTCATTTAAGCAACACTTGCGTAGGCATATGGATGATAACAAAATGAAGGGTATGTAGATTAATTTGATCTTAGAGTAGGATAAAAGATCAGCACAACATCAAGTGCTGAAGGGCCTGTACTGCGCTGTATTGTTCTATGTTCTATGTTTTATGCCATTTTGATAGATGCTTTGCAAAGAGCCCTAGTGACTGATGATAGGTGATTCCTGCTGCTACCCACATGTATTGGTATGGAGGTGCTGGTGTTGGACTGGGGTGGACAATGTCAGAAGGCACACTACACCAGGTTATAGTCCCAACAGGTTTATTTGAAATCACAAGCTTTCAGAGCAGTGCATTGGTGATGGAGGCAATGAAGGTTTTAAAGATGTTGTTCAGGTATGAATCAAGTCCTGGATGGTGCTGAGCCAAGTCTGTCTATCCTGTCAAGAGGAGTAATGCATAATGTGTTCCGACACAGCGGTGAGTCCTTCTGCTAATTAAACCAGACATCCAGAAAAGCTCATCTTGCCTCATAATCCATTAAAGTATGAGAGACAGAGAACTCCCAAATTCCACTATTAAAAGAAAATAGTATCAATTTATCTTTAACTCTAAAAATGAACATTAAACCACAACTATTTATAATTCTAAGCTTCCTTTCTCTTAAATGTTTATCTTCGCCCACCCCCCCATAACAATATACCGTTCAGAAAAAAACCCATATTAAAATGACATCAACTTAATTTCAAAACCACGCAGCTGCAATCGTCTCCAGTGCCCTCCTTCCTCTGGCTGTCGATCTCCCTGAATCATCTTCAGTCCTTTGCTGCAAAGATGATTCATATGGAAAAGGTACCTTTCATTGAGAGTGTTTTCTGGCGATGACAATTGGTCTCACTCTAATTGTCAAAATGTCTGCTTTTTTACACCCCCCACCATCGGATTGTCTCATTGGTTTGATGTTGGCAAAACACTAAATTTAAAATTGATTGGATTTAGTATACTGGGGCATAATTTAAACTGATTGGTTCAATTCGAATGGTTGGCAAAACAGCAACAAAAATTCAGGTGTTTACTTCATAGCCAAATATTACAAGTTTTCAATTTTCCAGCACACTCTGAGACTGCTAGTCAGTCACATGACAGGTGCCTACAAGCTCTCAGTGCAAAACAGCTTTCACTCAATGTTAAAGATACTGTACACCCCTTCAACTTCATAACAAATGACAGAAAGCATGCTCAAGGTTTTTATTTCTGTTTTTTTGAATTGTAGTACTGAGGCCTTAATGTAGATGGTGGGCAGGAGAACAGTTGTTCTACACCATAGGGAGTCAAGAAGATGGCCAGGCAAATGATTAGAAGGGAATGGGAGTGGATAGTTGAGGAGGCCCATGCAAACAACGTTACCATGTGACTTGGATGCAGGGTCATATTACACTTAGCGACCTCACATGAACCCAAACCTCACACTTCTGACTTCATTCACCTCACAACAATCTCAATCATCACAACTCAATTCACATTCCTAGCTTCTCCTCAGTCTCTCACACACAGTCAGTACTATTGCAATATCACAGGTACACACCTTAGCTTATACGCTACCAACTTTTCAACCTTGAAAAGTACGTCCCTGGACACATGGATTATTGAACCTGAACTCAGTCAGACAATTGCAGACTATTGCCTCAGGCTCCTGATCGAAACTGACTTTGGGGTGACAGAAGGTAAGCCACTCACCACCTAATATTTGAATATTCTGAGGGGAATATCTATGGATAAAGTTTGAGCTCTCAACACTCCTTCAATAAAGCAGCATATAAGAGTGAGGTTATGCACTTTGTTAGGAAAAATAAAGGGTCTGAATATTAAGTGGAGAGACACTGCAGAAATCAGCACCAGGGATTTGGAAATCGTTGAACATTTCTCCACAAAATGCTAGCACACAGGTTCAGCAGGGAATAGGGAAGACAAATGAAATGTTGGCCTTTATTTCAAAGGGAATGGAGCATTAAAATAGGAAAGCCTCCAGTCAGACCACACTTGAGGGGAACAGTTCTAATCCCCAAATCTGAGGAAATAAATACTGGCAGAGGAGACAGTCCAGAGAATGTTCACAAGATTGGTGCTGAGTACTGTCTTATGAGGAGTGGTAGAGTAGTTTCGACAAATTGCTTTTTTACAAGAATGAGAGGAGATGTTATTGAAACATAAAGATTCTTAGAGGGTTTGTCATGGCAAATGCAGGGAGTTTCTCTTCAAGGGACATTTAAGACCAGAATCCAACATAGAACATAGAAAAATACAGTGCAGTACAGGCCCTTTGGCCCTCGATGTTGCGCCGATCCAAGCCCACCTAACCTACACTAGCCCACTATCCTCCATATGCCTATCCAATGCCCGTTTAAATGCCCATAAAGAGGGAGAGTCCACCACTGCTACTGACAGGGCATTCCATGAACTCACGACTCGCTGAGTAAAGAATCTACCCCTAACATCTGTCCTATACCTACCACCCCTTAATTTAAAGCTATGCCCCCTCGTAATAGCTGACTCCATACGTGGAAAAAGGTTCTCATGGTCAACCCTATCTAAACCCCTAATCATCTTGTACACCTTTATCTAGTCACCCCTAAACCTTCTTTTCTCCAATGAAAACAGCCCCAAGTGCCTCAGCCTTTCCTCATACGATCTTCCTACCATACCAGGCAACATCCTGGTAAACCTCCTCTGCACCCGTTCCAGTGCCTCCACATCCTTCCTATAGTATGGTGACCAAAACTGAACACAATACTCCAGATGCGGCCGCACCAGAGCCTTATACAACTGCAACATGACCTCAGGGCTCCGGAACTCAATTCCTCTACCAATAAAAGCCAGTACGCCATATGCCTTCTTCACCGCACTATTTACCTGGGTGGCAACTTTCAGAGATCATAAAAAATGGACACCAAGATCCCTCTGCTCATCCACACGACCAAGTATCCGACCATTAGCCCAGTACCCCATCTTTTTGTTACTCATACCAAAGTGAATCACCTCACACATACCTATATTGAACATCTCAGCGCAAGAGGTCATCCACTGAAGATGGAGGTGAGGAGAACTTCTTTTTGAGAGTTGTGAATCCTTAATTTTTTTAAAAACCATAAAGGTCTGCATAAGCAGAGTTGTTAAGTATATTCAAAACTAGGAAACATTTTTTAAAATTTGGTAAGAGAATCAAGGTTTTGGGATAACACCGAAAAGTGTAATTGAAGATTATCAGATTAGCCATCATCTCATTGAATGGGGAGCAGACTCGATGGACTGAATGGCCTCCATTTTCTACATCTTATTCTCTTAATAATTAAAATATATGAAATTGTTTATTCATTACATTTATTGGTGACTTGGACATTACAGTCGAAAATCACATATATCCAAATTTGATGACATGAAGATTTGTGATAGAGATAGTGTGAACGGGAGCATAAAATGACAGAGACCTTGATAGATTTTTGAGAGTCATCAAAAATGTGCCAAATGGATTTCAGTACCTGCATGTGAGAGGACGTCCTTTTGATCATAAAAGGATAGATAGTTTTATTTTCAAAATTGTGCAAAGCTAGCGGAGGTTCACCAAGGTTTGTGGATCCATACACACGCGACACACACACACACACACACACACACAAATATAATGCAATGCTCAGATACAAAAGAATAATGAAACAGGCCAATGAAATGTTATCTGTTATATCCAATAAGCTAAAGTGTAAAGAGGCAGAAGTTTTGCTACAGTGACACAAAGTTCTAGTTAGGCTAGGTCAGGTCATTACACCTTGGAAAGAACATATTCACCTTTTGAAGGCGTTCAAGGGTTTAAACCCAAAATGAGGTTGGGTGAGGAACACACTCCTGATTCTGCCCTATTTCTGCTTTTAACCTGGGTGGGTTCAGACATGAGTATGGATCTCTTGGTAAGTAACTATGATACTTGAGGAAATTAACTGTGAGCAAACTGGCCTTAACAGACAATCCATGCCTCACTGGGAGAGGGGTTCTTAAACTTTTCATGAGAGTGTGCTTTTACTGCAAGGCAGGTGATTTCCATTTCCTTGGAAGTCAGCCCTGCTGTTTTGGACTATATACGGTATGGTCGAAACTTCCCTGTGGTCCGTCTTCATCGTGGAAGCTGCTTTTGCAGCTTGTACCTCCCGAGGCTTAGGCTGTCATGCAAGTCATTGACATTTGCAACTTCTTCGAAAAAGACCTCATTCCCAGAGGACCATGTACTGAGAGTGACCAATAAGGTCGAACGCACCTCCATTACGTCCCAACCTACCTAGACCTCTGCCTCTTCCTGTCATTCTGTGCTCCTGTCTTCAAGAAGAGGGGGAAGCAAAGAGCAGATTGCAAGAAATGGATTGTAAAGGAACAAGGGAAAGGCAGCATGTATGTGTGGTAATTGTGAGGAAATGTTGTAAGGTAGCACACAAATGAGGTTGATTGAGTGTTGACTGATGTGAGGAGGTACCTGGAGCAGGAGGAATGAGTGGAATGAGGCAAACGTGCAGGACAATGCTGGGGAAGTCAGATCCAGGGGCTTGGCACCTGGAAGTTAATGGCACTCCCTCCCCCTTCTTGAAGCTCTTAGGCCACCAGAGCTGTCTCCAAGTGATCAGTCTCTTTGCTTGTTTACTCAACCATTAGCCATCATGCCGGCTTGGTTGTGAGGCTGACATATTTTCTCCTATCCTTGAAGACGTCTCACCGCTTTCCATCCCGAGGATCTCACAACAGGGCATCTGGGTAAGAGTCTGAGACGTGAAGCCTCAGCCTTCCTGGGGCTCCTTTCCTTTCCTATGGTTGTTGAAGCTTCTGTGATTGATATACCGTCCAGCCATCTAAATACTACCTGGACCACCTGATTTCAAGCCATAAAGTTATACAGCACAGAAAAGAGCATTCAGTCTAACTAGTCCATGCTGACCAGAATCCCAAACTAAAGTGGTCCCAATTGCCTGTGCTTGGGCAATATCCCACCAAACATTTCTTATTTATGTAGTTATCCAAATGCCGTTTAAACATTGTAACTGTACCCACATCCATCACTTACTCTGGAAGTTCATGCCACACATGAATCAGTTTTTATGTTTAAAAAAATTTGCCCCTCATGTTTTTTTTAAAACTTTTCTCCTTGCACCTGAAGAAAATGCTCTCTAGTCTTGAAATCCTCTATCATAGATAGAATACACTTGTCATTCACCTTGCCTATATCCCTCATTATTTTAAAAACTCTATAAGGTCACCCCTCAACTTCCTATGCTCCAGTGAGAAATGTCCTAGCCTATCCAGCTTCTCCTTCTTACTCAAACCTCCATTCCTGGCAACATTCTGGTAAATCTTAACCCTCTCCAACTTGCTAATGTCCTTCCTATAAGAAGATGACCAGAATTGCACAGTACTCCAGAACAGCCCTCACTAACATCCCGTACAACCTGAACATGACTTCCCAACTCAATGGCCTGAGCAATGAAGGCATGCGCACTAAACACCTTCTCAACCACGTGATGCAGACTTCAAAGAATTAGGTGCCTGAACCCCTCCGTCCCTCTATTCTACAACACTACCCAAGGCCCTGCTTTTAATCATATAAGTCCAGCCCTTGTTTGTTGTACGAAAATACAGTTCCTCACATTTATCCAAATTGAACTCCATCTGCCACTCCTCAGCCAATTTTGTAACTGTGGATAACATCACTGTCCACTACACCACCAATTTTGGTGTCATCCACAAACTTATTAACTATGCCTCCTATATTTTCATTTAAATCATTCCCTTTCCCTTTGACAGATTTGGCACATCATCCCACCTTCTGTGGTCAGGAAACCTTGAAGCAGGATGTGAATGCTATGATTGAGTTAGCAAGCCGTGTTAAAGTTTGTTGACACAGCCACCATATTCCTGACCTGCTGGTTTCCTGATGAAGGGCTTCTGCCTGAAATGTCGATTTTCCTGCTTCTCAGATGCTGCCTGACCTGATGTGCATTCCCAGCAACACACTCTGATCTCCAGCATCTGCAGTCCTCACTTTCTCCTGCTGGTTTCATGTGTAAAGTTCTGCTTGCAGTTGGAACTTGGTGTTGGCCTCCATCCACTAGCTGTAAAACCTGTGAGAGCCCTTTGTCACTTTTCTCAGGGGGCTCAATGCAATTACGTTTTCCCAAGAATTCCCTCCCTCAGAGCATTTTGGGCATACCATATGGACTGCAGTGGTTCAAGAAGGCAGTTCACCCTCACATTCTCAAGGGCAACCAGGGATGAGAAAAATTGCTGGCCGCATCCCAGTAAGAATTTTAGAAAGAAATAAAGTATATGCTTGCCTGGACAGAATTAGACCTTAGAGAAGGAAATCCCTTCCCTAGAGAGCTACTGCCCAGACAGATACTCTATTGGTTGCAGTGACACAGTGGGACCTTCACCAGGCCTTGTAGTTAGATCTTTGGTCTGGGATGGGAGCCGTAGAGAGGGGACTGCTAGCCAGACGCTAGTTCACGGGGGTCAGGACAAGGGCAAGGACTTGGCTTCTCAGTGGCATGTACTGAATGACTGTCTCATACACAGTCAGTCTGCTTCTGTTGAGTCACTTCTCAAATCTGAGATAGTTTGCTCATGGCTTTCTAGGGGCATGTGACCTGTGCATGGTTTGTGTAATCCCTGGATCACCATCAAACCTAGTGGGGATAATTGCTGTTAAACTGCTCCTTAAACGGCGTAATTGCCTTCCCACCCCTCGTTGGCAATGTTTCCCAAATCACCCCCTTCCTGGTGCTTGTTAAATGCAGGGACAATTTTCCCATCATTGGGAGGCAGATGCAAAGTCCACACTATCCCTTCAGCTTGAGCAGGAGCTACCAATTTCTGATCGCGGTCTCTACCTCATCTTTCTTTCGGTAAGAGATTTTAATTTTAAATGACAGTTTTACTGCAATTTATTTTTTGCTGGTCTTAATTGACTCAGTTTGAGGAAAAAGTGAGGACTGCAGATGCTGGAGATCAGAGCTGAAAACTGTGTTGCTGGAAAAGCGCAGCAGGTCAGCCTGAAGAAGGACTTATGCCCGAAACGTCGATTCTCCTGCTCCTTGGATGCTGCCTGACCTGCTGCGCTTTTCCAGCAACACATTTTTCAGCTCAGTTTGAGGAATACAAGCACCTCTTTCTAAATTTCTCTCTCAAGACTTACTTAACTGAGACTCTGGGTTAAGATTCTGGGAAGATGGCTGCATAAGAATTGATGATAGAGCTCTGATGAACAGTTATCTTGGCTCGATACATTAGATTGCTGTCTCTCCACAGATGCTGCCTGACCCACTGTGATTTCCAGCAACTTTTTGTCTTCAGTAAGAATTGGATGATACTGTTTGTTCAATCAATATCAGATCATCAGTGGCAATAAAACAAATAAAACAAAATTCTGTTACTGGTAAAGAGAAAAGATGAATCAGCACTTTTTTGCATTTTTGAGTTAGGAGTATTAACTACTCTTTCTTGTTCATGGTTTGGATTAGTTAGTCAAAGTCAGAAATCACACAACACTAAGTTATGGTCCAACTGGTTTATTTGAAATCAAGCTTTCAGAGTGCTGCACCTTCCGTCAGGTAAAATCACTTCGTCTGACAAAGAAACAACACACCGAAAGCTTGTGATTTCAAATAAACCCATTGAACTCAAACCTGGTGTTGTGACTTCTGTCCTTGTCCATCCCAGTTTGACATCAGCATCTCCACATCATGGACTAGTTAGTAATTTCTGGAACTGTACAACCTGAATTTTATTGTGGGTGGTCGGACCCCAATGTGATGGAGTAAAGTTTCCTGAGCAATGGGAGACTTGCTGACAATGGGACAACTTGCTAGTTTTGTCAGAGGTGGGCTTCTATTTGTCTGCCTATGGACGTGCTGACAATTAAGGGTGACAGATGAGCTTCTAATGCTGTTACTCTAACCATTGAGTAGGCAGTTGTGACCCGTCAGCCACCAGGAGAAGATATATCTGCTAAAAGGCAGGTAAGAAACCGTCAGTCTTGGAGGGATAATCATCAAGAAGTGGAAAAACTCACAAGTAGGAGGGAAAATCCTTCTGGGGAGATAATTGGAGGATGTTCCAAAGGGAAAAAAGCCAATTTTTCTTTGCGTAAAGAAAGTAGTACTTGGGAATGAATGTACTGTTTGTGCTGAAATACCATTTTAAGCTGTGCAAGACAAATTGGTCCAGAAAGTGTCATTCGCAGGTTTTATTGTTTTTTCCTTCTGAGGTCTTTGCTGTCTGCTGTCACGTCTTTAGGCCATCAGGCTGTGTTTCAGCCGTGCCTCATCTGGTTCTGCCACTGCAAACTACCACCTCAACTCAGCTTCCCCGCTGTTTTTGATGCGCTCCTCCAGCTTTCCAGCACTGCATTCGGAACCTGTAAAATTCTGAGCTCTATGGCTTAACCACAGCCTCCAACAATGGCAATGAATATGGAAGTCCCTTGCAGCACTGTACTGACTGAGGCACTTGGTGGCAAACCAAGAAAGATAACTGCCATTGGACAGAAAACCCATCAGTGAAACTTTGAACTGAAATGTTGCAGCAGTAAAGTAGATAGTTTATCAACATTCTCCTTCATTGCAATGCATGTTTTTTTAAATTCTGGACTTCCTTTCCAAAAAACCATAACGAATATGAAGATCAACTGTACAGGCACATGTTTTAGAAAAAAATGTTTAACTCTTTTACTGCGTACTATGTAGTGCTTGTTTGGTTCAATTGCAGTGAAGAATTTTCAGAGTTGACCTGCCTGACTTCCTATTGAACATTCTATACAGGAAATGCAAACACCATGCAGCACCTGTTCCTCAGCTGGGTCTTACTTGAGGTGTCTGTTGTGTTCCTGGTTGAGTCAGAAGCAATGAAGTGATTAATTACACCATCTCCAATCTCTGCATCTGTCATCAGTGAAGCAGAATAGTCTGTCTGGATTCCGTAATGCTCTTTGCAAATTTAAATTGGAATGTCGACAGGGCCACTATGCATTGCTTGCCTTTATCGTTAGCAAATAGGCACAACTAAGATTTGGTCTTTGACTGACTTTTTAGGAAACCGAATCCTGAGGGAGCTATATTGAACCTCCATTATCCATGTTTTGGATGATAGCACTGTTGGCTGATTTTTGCATATAAGATGGATGATTAAATAGAATTGAGAGCAGACTACCAATTCATACTATGGCTATATATATTCTGTGCAATTAAGTAGAAGCTGTTGATGTGCTGAGTGGCATGTCATTAACACTGAAGTCATATTATTCTCATTTAAATAGGCTAGCATCAACTTTTTAATTTAAATCAAATATCTAACATGGGGGAGATTCCAATTATTGAATAGTCATTGTCTCAACCTGATTGCTACAGGGTCAAGAAAGTGTGGTTAATATATTTGCACAAAAGATATTGTTCATGGGATATTGTGAGTGTGTATTCTGCATGCTGAATTTTAAACTATAGATGTTTTTATTATTTTGTGTTCCAATCAAATGTGAGGAATCAATGTGATTTTAGTAGTTCTTTTAATCTTTTCAATTAAAATTCCTTTCAATTTGGTAATTAGAGCTAGATAGTGTGATCCCTGATAAACTATTCAAATTAATAGTTCTAAAATCAGCAATGTAATAAACATCCCCTCAAAGAACATTTTAGACTTGCGTAATGAAACATGTCAGTTATATGCAGTGAGTGAAACAGATATCGAAACCATTATTGTCACACTATAATTGTCATCAACGCTCTGATCATATCAGTTTTCATCTCCTCCTCAGATTAATGGGAATGCAAGACCAATCAAGTAGAATAATAAGAAATAGTATTAAAATATAAAGAGGATTTATATTTGTCTTTTCATTTAATCTGCCCCTTTACTGATATTCTCTTTAACCCTCATGGCAAGAGGGCGATGGTCATTTCATCATTTCAACGCAAACTCTTAATCCAGGTTGTTGCTAACTGAAATTCAGTTTGCAAATTACGTTTTGATAATGCCTGATGTTAATAAACTCATGTGATTATCTTTTACTTTTTTGAAGTGTATAAATTGCACGATCTAGTGGAATTGACAGGCACGAAAATAAACATGTGACACACACATACACACACACACACGACCACCAAAGGGAAATTTCATGCTGGGAACAAAGAACTACAGTAACTGCTGTAATTTTCCAAGCTTTAGCCAGGTTCACATCAATAGAAAGGCTGATCACTTAGCTTAATAGCCAAAAGGTCAATCTTGAGGATGTTGATCTCTCTAACTAGCAGAAGTGAGCAGTTTGTGTGAGTGATATGGAAACAAAACTGATGGGTGAGATGTTGAGCCCCGAATGCGATCAGGAACCAGAAGATGGGAACTAAAACTGGCCATGCCAGTTGGTTTGCAATTTCTAGGTGCCTTTTGACTTATTGGTTATTTTCATGGAGATAGCCCTGTTAAATCCATCCTATCGACTCCCACATAATGGTAGCCAAGATTATCTCATTGAGACCAATTGAAGGTGGGGCTTGAGGTGCCCACAGGTGGTGGAGGCCAGCTTAAGTGCATGAAGACTGTGTTTCTTGGTGACAGCCTGGAAGTGCCAACCTTCCAAGAAGGCCAGGTGCAGAAACAGCCAAGTGCTATCCTTTTCAGGGACATCCCCCTTGCAGTGGTTGGCATCCATTTTGAAGTATCCTTTCTCTTATTCTGCCCTCAATTGCAGCCTGCTACTATTTTCAAATTGAGGTCTCTGATTGGCCTTCTACCTTTGGCAGTCTGCCTGCCACCCTTATTTAGACTCCTCTCCAGGAGAATGAAGCGGACTCCCCTGTGAAAATTGGGATCAGGACCATTTCCTTCCAGAGGTCAGTTGGCCCCCCAGAAACGTACATAGAATCGTAGAACTCCAGCCATACAGCGGAGAAACAGTCCCTTTAGCCCAATTCACCCAATTGTGCATTACACAAGAGGCCTCTGGCCTATCAAGAATGTACTGCCAAAAACATACTATGACCTACACTTTGTCCTGGACCCATAGCCTTGATTATTATGGAACTTTATGTGCTCATCCAAGCACTTCTTTTAAAGGTTGAGGTTTTCCACCTCCACTAACCTCCCAGGCAGTGCATTCCAGATTCTTACCACCCTCTGGATGAAAACATTATTCCTCAAATCCGCTGCAAACCACCTGCCTTTCATTTTTGAAATCCTGATTTCTTCTTCCCAGCCCTAATAGAAAATCCTGCCCATTGCTAGGATAGATTTACATTTCCAATTTTTACAAGTTGACCAGGATTTAACAGCATGAAAACCAAAGCAGTGCCTTGTTTAACTTTCAGGGTATTGAGATCTTTATAATTAAGAATGGCACGTCATTTTTATTAACATTTGCTGACTGGTGCCTTTGCTCTAATTCTTTTTTACTTTTCCATGCAGTGTTTCCAATGAGAAAAGATAGTGCTGGTGAACAAAAATAAAGCCATTCTCTGTATTTGTTCCTTTGTCAATAGTAATAATAAACTCTGTGCATGAAGATTTCAAATTATCAATAGTTCTTCAAACCGTTAAGTTAATTGCAGGGCTTTCTGTATATTTTGTAGCATCAATGAGATTTGGAGAGGGCCAGAAAAGAAAGGCATAATAATGTGCCCTAATTGATTTTTGAATGTAGTTTCTTTTTCCTGAATAGACAAGTAGTGACTGTGGCATTTGATTACAGACCAAGGTACCCATTTAACCTCCTTGTTCATATTGGTCAGGATTTCAAATTCAAGTTACTTACCTCCCTCAGGTTCAGTAGGATTTAGATTGTCTTCAGTAATCCCTAATGCTATGAAAAGGACCTGATAGAACTGTCTGCTTGGGATAATCTTGATGAATTTCAGCTTATGTAGATTAGTTAACTCTTCTCGCCCCGTATCAAGAATTCCGCATCATCAATAAGTTGAAACTGTTAAGCCACTCTTGCTAAAATATATCACATTTTTTCCTCTCTCTCTCTCTCTTTCTCTCTCTGTTTAATAAGAGGTGCACGGTAGCACAATGGAGGATTTTGTACTGAGATGTTTTTAGATGACCTGGAAAAAAGTGATTTAGAGTAGTTTGAAAGCAGCAGCCCAAAGAAAGGGCTATTAGACACAAGTGTTAGCGAAGCATTTTGACTGATTAAGATATGTAGATTTTTATCTAGTTAAAGCTAATATTGATTTCTGCATTTTGTTTATAAGGAATCAAAGAAAACAAAGTGCTCCATTCGTCAAAATAGACATTAGTATGTTCTATGGATCTTGGTATGTAGATTCATTCATACACTCTTCCAAAAAATTGTAATCTTTAGTGTAGGTGTTTTCTGCGCATAGTGGATCAAAATGTGCATTGGACATGCCAATCACACACTCTTCAAGAAAGTTACTTCACAAAGAAATGTCTGTGTTTCTGCTTCCCTGCATGTTTCTTGAGCCTTTAAGAAAAGGCAAAATCTTTACTCAGACCTCTTCTTTATTTGACATTACAGTTTAAACGGGGATTGGATTTGAAAGTATTGTGTATCATACTGACGTTCATTGTGAGAAATTACTCCAAATTTCTTACTTTGAAGAAGTATTGGAAAGTGTTGCTTTTAACAAAATATATAGTAATAACACGGAAGTGGTTGTTGGCATTTGATGTAAATATTTGCCTGCATTGTGAAAAGAAGAAACAATGGTGATATGTGGCAGTGTGTGAAAGTACCTCGTACGCAAACTCTGGGCAGAAAAATCCTAGCTTCTAAATGTTACTGAAAATGTGGACTCCAGACTTTGGCAAATCAGTATGGCTTTGTAATTTTCAAAAGCTAAAAAAAGCGGCTAGCTGTTTTGAATGAGTTCAAATTGCATCTAATATAATTGAGAATACAAAATCTAAAACAGAGATGGTTTATTTTCTTTTACAATCACTTGAAATTTTTTGGGTTTGCTGCATATCCCAATCAAACATTCCTTTATTTACATGCACATAAAGCTATGCCTGTGGATCGAGCTAATGATTTTTCCTTTGTACAGAGTAATTCACTTGGACATTTGATAGGCAGTTGATTAGACTGGAATGATATCTTTAAAATGAAAATTAATTGCAATTTATGCAGCCTTCATTAGTCTGTTTTTGTAATTGCATATGTGAGACTGCATGACTGGGTTTTGGCTCAAATTGCTTAAAAACTGTTGCATGCCTTCAACATATATGTGTACTGCCGTCATTCAAAAAGTACTCTCCTTTAGAAAGTCATATCTACAAAGAATCTGCTTTTTTGCTTCAGAACTAAAGTAATTGATGTCGAATCATTTATAATAGTGTTGAATCAGGAAAACATTTTTGTTTGTGGTTATTTTTAGAGAGAAAATCAACACAAAGCCCAAATTACTAAATGACAACACCTAAATATTTTTCAGTAAAATAGGGCATACGATACGTTTGATAATTTTGCAGATTGTACAAGAAGAGAAAAAATGGAAATTAATTTCTTTTTTTAAACCTCAAAACCTTTCACTTTTTGAAGGAAGTTTCAGAGGTGAGTTGTCACTGTCTATGAGGATTAAACAAGCTTTCCAAATATCGTAACTCGACATTTTGCTTATTACAAACTGCATCATATTGGTATGTTAACTTTTGAGTCATTTAGTTTGTCGTACTTGCATTCTAAAATTTGCAAAGTCAAAATATATATCAAAAGGTATCATATTAGAAGTAGTCTTGCCAACACAAATGTACAGATGTGAGGGCAGGACAACAACTGGGGTTACCAACTCAAAGATCAAGTTCCTTGATTACTAACATGAATAGATTCAAGATTATTGTTATTTTAGGCTTGGGAATTTGTTTGAAAATAAAGCTGCTCATTTGTAAGAGAAGCTGGCTTTTTGTCCATAGTATAATTTAGTTAATATTGGAGGAAAATATTTAGCCAAAAGATTTTTAGATCACTGTAATTTTAATACGCTTCACTTTTTTCATCCTGAGTTTGCTTTATTTCGAGATAATTTAGTACAGCAGACATGCACTTATGTCTGTTTTTAGTAATTTTAAGGATTAGGATAGTGAGGATTAAATCCTGCCTCTTAATCTTCCACATCAGCGTTTAAGAGTGAAATGTAATATGCAAATGGAATACATAATTTTGTGTTTACATAATTTTAATCTCAGTAATTTAGTTCTAAGATGATGGGAACTCATCTTTACCTTATTCAGTTTGAATTGTAAAGCGAGAGATCATTAAAATCTTTATCCCTATGTCTTAAAGGATAAATGATCTTCCATGGGGGATTAAAATATATGTTTTTAAAAATTTGTTCTGCACTGTCACCACACCTGACTATAGATTTTGTTTAGTATTAATTACAGAACCCTTTTTAGAAATTTGCTAAAGTGTTGTGTTTTTTGTGTATATAATTTTGGAGAAATTATTTCGATGTTCAGTGAATTTGATGTTGATGAAAAATTGGAATTGAGTTCATTCTGAATTCATAAATCAGCTGGGACTTTTCATACAGTTACAGAGCTGTTTTAAAAGATTTTTACATTCATAGTGCTTTATATTGTATGAAGTAAAGTCAGTTAATTCAGTAGAGCTGGAGCTACAGGTCAAAATTACTTTCTTTGAAAAAAAGAAGGAATTTGTTTGGAAAAATCTATCCTTGACAAATGACAAACAGATGTTATGAAAGGAGATGTGCAGTGATGAAACAGAACTTGAATCTCAGATATGAAAACAAATTTCTGCCTAAAATATATACTTTAGATTTATTATCTGTATATTAAAGGAGCTAAAAATGAGTTTGCATAAGCTGCAAAGCATATCTTCTTTAATCATGGACAATTAGTTGCAAACTTTTACGTTAACATCAATCTACAGCAGTACCTCAAACAACATTCGCACATTCCAGAGAGAGGGAAAACAGCAGATAGAACCAGAAAACTCCCACACACAGGATTTCCCATCCTTCTTTCACTCCCACCAGTCTTCTCTTTTCCTCTATGCACTGACATACACAGACATGCACTTTTTTTTGCCTTACATTCTTCCTGACATTTTTGAGAAATATCCTATCCAACCAAGTAATTTTATTTTTACTATGTATGTTTATAAAATAAATTTGCTCCTCCCACCCACCGAATGAAATGTGATAAATGTATTTATAGAAATCCCCAAGGTGTGCATGCCCTCTGTGGATAAGACATATACAGTAAGAAGTTTTTTTAAAAGTCACATATGGGACATGGACGTTGCTGACTGGCCAGCATTTTTATTGTTCATCCCCTAGTTGGCCTTTTCAAGTTGTTGGTGGTGAACTGCCTACTTGAACTGCTGCGGTCCTCAAGCTGTAGGTTGACCCTTAGGGAGTTTCAGGATTTTTGACCCAGTGACTATGAAGGATTGACAATAAATTTCCAAGTCAAGTTTAATAGTATACAAACCAATACACAACTTGTTTGTTTAATATTAAGCTCAGTTTATGGTAAAGCGGATTAATAATGAAAATTAATGCTGTCCATAGTTCTTTTATTTTTAAGGTCTAATGGCTGGAATGTAATTGTGCTATGCTAATAGTTCCCTGGTAGTGACATAAAATTTAAATTTGTTCCTGGGAGAGAGAGTGAGTTTGCGTAGTCGGTCCATGGAAGAACCAGTGGAATTGGTTGGGGTGTGAAGAGTGGTCACTGGTTCACAGAACATTAGAGCGACTAGTTAATATAGTTAGATAAAATATAGAGATCTGATAAAAAAAAATACGCCAACTTGAGCTGATATAAAACCTTAAGACCTCAGTTAAGTTACTGGGTGTGGTATGCAGCTCCTAAACACCGATTCATTAAAATGCCTGTGTTTGGAAATACAAAGAAAAATTAAAGTTGAGTGTTTTTTTTATTTCTAGTAATACATTAAAGGATAAGTGTTTAAAGATATTAAAGAATGGGATGTATAGAACCAACTGTTTCCAGCAGTTGGGGCTTCAAAAATAAAATTTAAAACATACAGGATTGAGTGAGAGATTTGGGTAAAAAGGCAGGAAAAGCAAATTCACACAAAGCTATAAGGTCCTGGAATTTACTCGTGGAGCTGATAGTGGAGGCATAAACTTGTCAATATCATAGAACCTCCTACTGTGTGGAAACACGTCCTTCAGCCCAACCAGTCCATACCGACACCCCGAAGAGTAACCCAGCCAGACCAATTCCCCTATTACTCTACATTTACCCCAGACTAATGCACCTAACCTACACATCCCTGAACACTGGGCAACTTAGCATGGCCAGTCCACCTAACTTGTACACCTAACCTGATTGCGGGAGGAAACCCCACCAGAGCACCTAGAGAACACCCACGCAGACACAGGGAGAATGTACAAACACTGAGGCTGAAATCGAACCCAGGTCCTTGGCACTGTGAGGCAACAGTGCTAACCACTGAGTCACCGTGCCACCCCACAGTATGTAGTACGGTATTAGACTTGGTATGTAGGTGAAGGAAAAGGAGTCAAAATGACATGGTATCAGGAAGCTAAATGTAGTCAGAATGTTGTTATTATTGTACAGGATAAGCACCAATGTAAATGTATTGTAATTGCCATGTATTCCGCTGTGGTATTTTCATACAGAAATAATCTTCCAATAACTCTGGTTTAAAGATATTTTGTCAATCAGAATATTTAGCCAAATAGTCTCTTGTGATCATAGTGTAAATTCTATGGTGGAAGTAATCGTATCAGCAACAAAGGATAGATGTGATGTGTGTGTGTGAAGTTTAACCTTTGTAAGCTACCTTTCCTTTGGGAATCTGCCCATTCTCAAGTGGTGTAGACATTGCTCAAAGGAGAGGAAAGCAGTCGAGGTTAACTTGTCACTTCTATCTCCCCCACCCCCCCTCACTGTCTGCTACCAACATAAGGCCTTCACAACCAGACATTACAAATTTCTGCTTTTGACAAATGGAGCAAGGTTTGGACCTTTAGAGAATCCTCGACTAGCACTCCCAGATCCTTTTGTACTTTGGCTTTATGAATTTTCTCACCATTTAGAAAGTAGTCCATGCATGTATTCTTTTTTTCAAAGTGCAAGACCTCACATTTGCTCACGCTGAATTTCATCAGCCATTTCCTGGACCACTCTCCCAAACTGTCTAGGTCCTTCTGCAGCCTCCCCACTTCCTCAGTACTACCTGCCTGCCACCTAACTTTGTATCATTGGCAAACTTTGCTAGAAAGCCCCCAGTCCCTTCATCCCGATCATTAATATATAAAGTGAACAGCTGCGGCCCCAACACTGAACCCTGTGGGACACCGCTTGTCACCGGCTGCCATTCCGAAAAAGAACCTTTTATCCCAACGCTCTGCCTTCTGTCAGACAGCCAATCCTCAATCCATGCCAGTAGCTCACCTCGAACACCATGGGCCCTCGCCTTACTCAGCAACCTCCTGTGTGGCAGAGTTCTAAAGTCACAAGTGAAAGTGATAATTTGTGAACTTTATTTTTCCCTGAACTGTCCTCCAGTTTTGGGAATTTTCTTCACAAGCTGACACTGGGGGCAGGTGTGTGAGCGTAAAGAGTGGGGGTGCAAAAGAGAGATTCTTGTGAAACTCCAAAGGGTGGAAAGTGTGGCTGAGTGCAGTCAATTTAACTGTGTGGATTGACAAATGTGAGTCTCCCTACTGTAGAATGGACCTACTGGATAGAGCTTACCAAGGATGAGCATTAAAAATATCTTTTACTTTCAAATATATATATATCTCATAATTGCTGATTAACAGATAATTTTGCCAGAACTAAGTGTACCATTGGCCACAGGTCAAATTTACCTTTTATTTTAAAAAAAACTTTGTTTGGAAAAGTCAATCCTTGACTAATGACAAACAGATGCTATAAAAGATGTGCAGTGATGAAACAGAACTTGAATCTCAGATATGAAAACAAAGTTATGCCTAAAATATATCCTTCAAATTTATTTGTGTATTAATGGAGCATAAACACGGGTTTGCATAAGCTGCAAAGTATATTTTAGACCATAAGACATAAGAGTGGAAGAAAGGCCATTCGGCCCATCAAGTCCACTCCGCCATTTAATCATGGCTGATGGGCATTTCAACTCCACTTACCAGCATTCTCCCCGTAGCCCTTAATTCTTTGTGACATCAAGAATTTATCAATCTCGGCCTTGAAGCCATTTAGCGTCCCGGCCTCCACTGCACTCCGCGGCAATGAATTCCACAGGCCCACCACTCTCTGGCTGAAGAAATGTCTCCACATTTCTGTTCTGAATTTACCCCCTCTAATTCTAAGGCTGTGCCCACGGGCCCTAGTCTCCTCCCTAATGGAAACAATTTCTTAGCATCCACCCTTTCCAAGCCATGTATTATCTTGTAAATTTCTATTAGACCTCCCCTTAATCTTCTAAACTCCAATGAATACAATCCCAGGGTCCTCAGACGTTCCTTGTATGTTAGACCTGCCATTCCAGGGATCATCCGTGTGAATCTCTGCTGGACATGCTCCGTTGCCAGTATGTATCCCCTGAGGTGTGGGGCCCAAACCCGGGCACAGTACTCCAAATGGGGCCTAACCAGAGCTTTATAAAGGCTCAGTAGCACAATGGTGCTTTTATATTCCAACCCTCTTGAGATAAATGACAACATTGCATTCGCTTTCTTAATCACGGATTCAACCTGCATGTTTACCTTTAGAGAATCCTCGACTAGCACTCCCAGATCCTTTTGTACTTTGGCTTTATGAATTTTCTCACCATTTAGAAAGTAGTCCATGCATGTATTCTTTTTTTCAAAGTGCAAGACCTCACATTTGCTCACGCTGAATTTCATCAGCCATTTCCTGGACCACTCTCCCAAACTGTCTAGATCCTTCTGCAGCCTCCCCACTTCCTCAGTACTACCTGCCTGCCACCTAACTTTGTATCATTGGCAAACTTTGCTAGAAAGCCCCTAGTCCCTTCATCCCGATCATTAATATATAAAGTGAACAGCTGCGGCCCCAACACTGAACCCTGTGGGACACCGCTTGTCACCGGCTGCCATTCCGAAAAAGAACCTTTTATCCCAACGCTCTGCCTTCTGTCAGACAGCCAATCCTCAATCCATGCCAGTAGCTCACCTCGAACACCATGGGCCCTCGCCTTACTCAGCAACCTCCTGTGTGGCACCTTATCAAAGGCCTTTTGGAAGTCTAGATAGACCACATCCACTGGGTTTCCCTGGTCTAACCTACTTGTCATCACTTCAAAGAATTCTAACAGGTTTGTCAGGTACGACCTCCCCTTACTAAATCCATGTTGACTTGTTCTAATCCGACCCTGCTCTTCCAAGAATTTAGCAACCTCATCCTTAACGATGGATTCTAGAATTTTACGAACAACCGAGGTTAGGCTAATTGGCCTATAATTTTCCATCTTTTGTCTTGATCCTTTCTTGAACAAGGGGGTTACAACAGTGATCTTCCAATCATCCGGGACTTTCCCTGACTCCAGTGATTTTTGAAAGATCTCAACCAATGCCTCCACTATTTCCTCAGCCACCTCCCTCAGAACTCTAGGATGTAGCCCAACAGGGCCAGGAGATTTGTCAATTTTAAGACCTTTTAGCTTTTCTAGCACTATCTCTTTTGTAATGGCAACCATACTCAACTCAGCCCCCTGACTCCCTTTAATTGTTGGGATATTACTCATCTCTTCAACTGTGAAGACTGACGCAAAGTACTTATTAAGTTCTCCAGCCATTTCCTTATCTCCCATCACTAGCCTTCCAGCATGAGTTTGGAGTAGCCCAATGTCTACTTTTGCCTGTCTTTTGTTTCTTATGTATTGAAAGAAACTTTTACTATCACTTCTAATATTACTGGCTAGCCTACCTTCATATTTGATCCACTCCTTCCTTATTTCTCTCTTTGTTATCCTCTGTTTGTTTTTGTAGCTTTCCCAATCTTCTGATTTCCCAGTGCTCTTGCCCACTTTATAGGATCTCTCTTTTTCTTTGATACATTTCCTGACTTCCTTTGTCAGCCTATGGCTGTCTAATCCCTCCCCGGATAATCTTTCTTTGCTTGGGGATGAACCTCTGTACAGTGTCCTCAATTATACCTACAAACTCCTGCCATTTTTGCTCTACTGTCATCCCCCCCAGGCTCTGCTTCCAGTCGATTTTCGTCAGTTCCTCTCTATGCCCTCATAATTACCTTTATTTAACTGTAACACCATTACATCCGATTTTGCCTTCTCTCTTTCAAACTGCAGACTGAACTCTACCATATTATGATCGCTGCTTCCTAAGTGTTCCCTTACTTTAAGATCTTTTATAAAGTCTGGTTTATTACATAGCACTAGGTCCAGAATAGCCTGCTCCCTTGTGGGCTCCATGACAAGCTGTTCCAAAAAGCCATCCTGTAAGCATTCCATGAATTCCTTTTCTTTGGATCCACTGACTACATTATTTACCCAGTCCACCTGCATATTGAAGTCTTCCATGATCACCGTGACCTTGCTTTGTTTAATCATAGACAATTAGTTGCAAACTGTTGTGTTGACATCAATCTACAGCAGTACCTCAAACAACATTCGCACATTCCAGAGAGAGGGAAAACAGCAGATAGAACCAGAAGACTCCCACACACAGGATTTCCTATCTTTCTTTCCCTCCCACCAGCCTTCTTTTTTATTCTCCCCTTGCGGTGACAAAAACAGACATGCACATTTTTTTCATCTTACATTCTTCCTGACATTTTTTTTTAATGAAATACCCTATCTTTTGTAATCAATGAGCAAGAAACACATGTCTTCAGACTCATGTCTTTGAAAAGTGCAGCGGGTGAGGTAGTCACCTTGGTGAATTTGCTGTTCCCTCTGAGGGTGGCATGGTGGCTCAGTGGTTAGCACAGCTACCCCACAGTGCCAGAGACCCATGTTCAATTCCACCCTTGGGCAACTGTCTGTGTGGAGTTTGCACGCTCACCCCGTGTCTGATTGGTTTCCCCCAGGTGCTCCGGTTTCCTTCCCCTGTCTAAAGGCCGTGCTAAGCTGCCCATTATGATCAGGGATTTGCAGGTTGGGTGGATTGGCCATGGTAAATATGGAGTTATGGGGCCACAAGTTGGATGGAATGCTCTTTGGGGGCTCAATGAAGACTCAGTGCGCTGAACGACATCTTTCTGCACTGTAGCCATTCTATGATTGTCAATTTGAGTTGTGCACAATTGAGGGGTGAATCGATGATTGCAATTGGGTGGTGGCAGTTAAAAGGGAATGAGGCATGGCTACCAAGGGAGAAGAAGAGGGAGGAGGCCAAACTAAATATTGAAGGTCAGTGTTGAAAGGCAATGGAGTTAAGGGTAAAATGGTAGTACCCCTAACTCTCAACTGGGAGGCCCAGGTTTACATCCTACCTGCTTCACAGGTGTGTAAAAACATCCCTGAACACGTTGATTAGAAAAATAAGTTAAATAAAAGAATGTGAAAGACATTGGGCCAAACAGGACTGTGGGTGGATGAAAGGTTATATTGAGAAGGTCAGTATTGAGGTCCTGAGACTCTCCGGTAACAGAGGGTTGGTTGACAATGATGGATAGCAGGTAAGGGGGCAAACTCACGGTGTGGACGGAAGCTCACATTGACATTGGCTGTACAGGTACAATGAGAGTGGGTGGAAGATCACCAAAGGCAGGGAAGGTGTGATGGAGTGGGACTAGAGGATGATGGCAGGAAGGCCAAAGGCAATTCCAGTTTCAGGGATACTGCATGGCGGTCACAAACAAGGCTGTATCAACAAGAGCTCTTGATAACGAACCTCAAGTGTGCAGTTAACCATGCTGAAGTAGGAAGCCACCAGAGTATGATTGATGTTAAATATGGGACTTCCCATGGGTCAAAAGTGCTCAGTACAGGTGAGAGTGTGCCTTAAAGACTGAACACTCAAATCTTTTCTTGCCTTGTGTCTGTAGTTCACCTCAGGTACCCAATGCTTCTTCTAGCTCTGGTGTGGTGGCAGAGAAACTGGCAGAGGTTGGACCTATAGGCATGAAAGGCCAAAGTCAGTCAGCAGAGGGTTAGGTAGCTCAGGATGATGCCAACCAGCTGCCAGTGTAACACTGAGTGTTCAAAGAATCCCTACAGTGTGTAAACAGGCCATTTTGCCCAACCAGTCCACACCGACTCTCTTAATCTGCACATCTTTGGATTGTGGGAGGAAACCAGAGCACCCGGAGGACACCCACACAGACATGGGGAGAATGTGCAAACTCCACACAGTCCTGAGGCTGGAATTGAACCCGGGTCCCTGGCACTGTGAGGCTGCAGTGCTAACCACTGTGCCGGCCATAGTGTAAGTGCATGTTCTGCACTGCCTGACATTTGCATGTAATTACATAAGTATCAGAGGTGGTTGAAAATGGTCCAGGTTTCTATCATTCACCTGTGTCAGTTCCTTCAGGAAACTGGATATCATCATGGATTGGGAGGCTGTCCAAGCCCAGTTATTTTGGAAATCACTATGTCATTTGAATTTTTACACTAGATCGCAGTGAAGGCGTATGTGGTGTCTCTCAATCAGCTAATCTCCAGTGTGTCATTGAAGCTGCCAATATTATGTTCACAAGCTGATGATTTTGTGCAAGTCGCCACAGAACTTGAGATCCAGGCAACCAGAGCGTTGGGATTTGCTGTAAACCTCAACTCTTGACTTTCGCAGGGTTAAGGGGCAATTGACTAAGCTCCTTGGGATCATCCAGCAGCATTCATAACAACTGTGCAGAACCACCAAGCTCAGCATAGGAATGGTACGGCACTTCCCATGCCCGGTAAGGACAACAGTAGAACAGGTTATCGGACTGCTGGCGATGAGATTCTGCTATCCAGACCGCTACAGAGAATCTCTAGAGTATTGTGACCTGATGCACCCACACAGAACCATGAAGCAAAAGGGGTGAGTAATTTGCAGGCAGAAAGATGGAAAATCTGGATGTCTCTTCGGACGCTGAAGAAGAACTGTTTGATGGATTAGATGGTATGGCTGCAGCTCCAGATGTCAAGGTGACTAAGTGATCTGGCATGATATTCTCACTGCAACCAGATTCTGGCCTGCTTGAGTAAGCAAGATCCCTTCTAGTACAAAAGAAGTGCTATCAGAACTGACCACTCTACATTTAGTACAACCTCTGGCACCTAGAAGGAGGGCTGCAGGCCCTCAATATACAAGCCTATATGGTGCTAATTGTATGTAGGACTATTTCCATTGGCACGGAGAACATGCTTCCAAATCCCAATGCGTCAGTGGCACTTTCTCCGAATGCTGGCAATGCCTTGTTCAATGCAAATGGTGCGGTCAACTGAATATGTAAGGGTGATTAAGAACAACTAATATTACTCGGAGGAAAGGTGAGGGCACATGTTCAAGAACCAGTTTTCACCGGAAAGGGGCTGATCCTCAGAAAAGAAGAGTCGTCTGCATTTCTACTGTATTCTGAATTGTGAGTAAATCTATGCAGAAAGGAAAAAAAAACATGTTCTACATCTTTTGGCAGATGAGACTTTAAATCCAGTAAATAAAGAGCATCTGCCATTGCTCTGATATTGAATGTTTAGACAGCAGCTTCTAAGGACTGAGGAGCAGGTGAGGACTACATCAGCCAGGTTACAAACCCTTGACCTTCTAAAGGCTGTCCAAGATGTCAACCTGCCCATGTAAAGATTTTCCGATGCCCGTGCTTCTGAGATGCAGCAAATTGCTTTGGCACGGATCACCCCATTGCTGTTCAAGCATGTAATGAAATGTCCTTAAATGCACCCATCAGTTGTACAACACTCAACATAATGACGACTGAACCAACATGAATTAAATGTTCCAAAGCTATTTACATGTGTTGCATCCAAATAATAAAGACACACTTGTATCATTACAATTTTTTTCATCAGTTGTCTCCTTCCATTAGGTGCAGCCTCAGTATCTACAGCTGAGGTGGAGGTTGCTTGCTGAGTGCAGTATCCCATTGGCTGAGATGACCTTCGCTAATATTGTCTGTTGGCCTGAGGTCTCCTGCACAGATGCAATGGCACCCTGTGTTTGGCCTCAGTTGCTGGAGACAATCTGGTCACTGGTGGAGGGGAGGAAAACTGACAGTGCACTCTTGCAGAGCCTTGAGATAAAGCCCCTGAGGTATCCTGCAGACACTCCTCTTCCCTACTATTGCATGCTTGCACCTCCCTAACTTCAGGAGGAGGAGAAGTGCCCAGAGAGAGATGGACATCTCTCCTTGTCCTTGTTGTATAAAGCCCATGGTCAGAGTAACAGAATGCAGACCAACATATATGTTCAGCAACCACTCAGGGTTTTGTTGCACATGACAGTTACCAACCTTCCCTCAGAAGAAGCTAAATTCGTGTACTAAACCATGCTCGGAACTTGGTTGGATTCTTCCACTTCTCACTCAGGATTGCACGTGGCATCCAGCTTCTCTGCTAGATGCCCTCTGGTCTGTCTCTGCACCTACAGCAGGTTAGATATAACCAGTTCCAGGAGAACAAAATCAGTCTGATCTTCAACAGTGCTCCACCTGTCAGGGACCTTCGCTCACATCTGCCATCAGCTGTGGAATAAGTCTGCTCGCTGGATAGTGACCCCGAGGTTAACCTAGGATGTATACCTGCCAATCTGATTGTCTGTGTGCTGATGGGTGGTGCAGGTGAATGACATGACATTGCAATCTCTGACTGTTTTGCCTCTTCAACTTCAGGGGGCAAAGCTGCCTCTTCCTCCTGCTACAAGGTCCTACAATGGAGAGCACACAGAATTAGCTCATAATTGTCCATATAGTTGTTGCCTTGCCAATAGTTCAGGCATTAATCCTGTATGTCCAGTTCTCAAAGCAGATTCAAGGCACCCACACTTGAATGTCTCTTTTAAATCCAGTCTATCCATTTACGCACAATTGTTCACAATCTGCCCCGGTCTCTTCCTATGCGTCTAATTCTGCAGCTGTACCTCCATCTGTCATTAAGCACTCCCTACAATGGAGTTTTTCTTCTACTCTCTCTCTCTCTCTCACATGCACACACTCACACAGACACTCTCTCTTACACACTTTCTCTCTCACACACCCTCTCTTTCTCTCACACTCTCCCTCTCTCTGCTTGTGGGTGCTTTTTAAAGATGGTGCTGGGACTGTTGACCCGGAATGACCACAATGGGAGCATGACTCTCTCTCTGCACTGCCACAAGTTACCCAGCGCTCCTCAGACACAAGTCCCTAATTGGCGAGCTGCCCCATGACCATGTGGAACTAGCCTTCTTGTCTGTCCAGAGGTATCGCACGCTCTTCCAGGCTTACCCCTGATCAATTTCACGGCTACCAGAAGATCCCACCCATGGTATTGAGTGTATTTTTAAAAACTCTTAACTATTTTGTTTGATCTTGCTCCACTGGTGAATGACTTTTCAATAGGAACAAATCTGCATTTGTTACAATAAGATTTTAACCTTGTCTAATTAATTGTTTCCCTATTTCAAGTGTGTTAATGCATACACTTAAAACAAAGGAAGTCCAACTCCATTACACTGCTTCACATGGCCTTCTGATGTAGCTTCACAATTGTTTTAATACTGGCAGCTGTCTTACTAGCTTGTTTCACTGGAACCTGTGCTTCCATTGGTATGATGATCTCCTTTCTGACCCTACCTAATATTAATTTTAGCAGAATCAATCTAATTACTTGTGGCTATGGGTCAGCAGCACAAATCTGCGTGTAACTTGGCATAAATTGATATCCATAGCTAAAGACAACTGTTAAGATAAAGATAGCTCATGTGGGAAATAAATAAATGCATGTTTGTGCATTAAGGAGTGCTCCTTTCAGCTTGGATTGAAAGATCATTGTTGCAGAGAACAGAGAGACTTTTTATCTCCATCTGACCTAGGAGTGCTTGATATTGACACTGGTGCCTGAAGTGGAAAAATACTCCTTTCCACTGATGGCTGTCTCCTTAATGTAGACAAAGGTCCCTCCCAAATGCAGCAAAGAGGTCTTTTTGATGTAATAGTATGCCCACACCTAAGGATGACAGTAAGTCACTCTGGTCAATTGTCTCTCTTTTAATCTCTTTTCAAGAAATGGCAAGGCCCACATTTATTTGAATATCATCTCTTGTTTTTTGTGTAAATATATCACTGTACCCTAAGAAGTATAATTTCTTTATACCACTGCCAAGTTGTTTCATATTTTTATTTCATGATTTACATCAATTTTATATTTCATAATATAGTCAGCTTGAATAATTAAGATAGGATAGAATAGATAAGATGGTAGGTGGTGAAAGTGAATGTTGTAATAATGGCAGGTAAACATATTTTTAAACCTTTTAAACAAAAGATTGTCTGTGGCTATTATCCACTATCATCACAAGTATTGAATTGAAACCTCTTAACTGATGTTTTGTGTTAACAGTTGATTAATATTGTAATAGCATTGCAGCTTCTTCTAAACATCCTACAAAAACATCGAATAAGTATTTTACATTAAAATATATTTTGACGATACTCCTGAGAGGTACTTTGGTCAACCCCTCTTCTTTCATCACTCCTTCCTTTTGCTTGAAAGATTTGTTATGTATAACCTTCACACTGTTCTACATTAACTTGCACACCAAGTTCTTTATTCTTTCTTCAAGCTGTGTGCTGAGCAGCTCTTCATATTCAATGATTCTAAATCTACATCTCAAATTTCCCAGTCCTGTCACCTCTGACTTTTCACGTTGGATTTATGTTTTAGGATCAAGACATGATGAATTTCTAAAGTCCTGATCCAACTTGGACTTGGACATTTGATGTGATTTTTGAATGTATGGCTGATGGTTGGTCAGGACATACGTACACCTTTCAATTGAGGTCCAATAAAGAGTCCTTCAATGGTGATGATAAAAGAGAGGTTGCCTCATGGTTGAGGCCAATAGCCTTATCGATGGGCATGGCAAGTGCAGGGGAGAGCTCTTCGCTATTCCTGCATATAACCCCAACCCCACCAACCTCTGTCTGCTGCTCAGTGGGAAGCTCTCGAGCCAATTGAAATTCTGGTTAATTTCTGCTGAGTGCCTTTGATAGGCCATTTAGTTCTCTAATAGGTTATCTACCACTTCTGGCTGAAGAGCTTTCTCCTCCTGACAAAATTTGAAGCCCCTACAACTGTCAGCCTCTTAATGTCTCCTCCTCATTTCATAACTTTTCCACAGTCTACGAATAAAGGGTAAGCCATTCAGGACTGAGATGAGGAAGAATTTCTTCACGGGTTGCCATTGCATTGTTGCACCCAGAGTACAACTGGTATATTTTCTGCAATGGCTTCTGATCCTATTTCTACACCGTTATCCCAAGTTATGCAAACATGCATCCATACACTTAGCTATATGCTGCCTCTCAATTACAATGGGGTAACTTATAACATGAATGCTGATGAAACTTTTTTTGTCTTCCCTTGTCTCACAATTATCTCTGTGCTATCACTCAGCCTGTCTGATATCAAATTACAGGTAAACTAACATCTTTTTCAACTGAACATTGGAAGTATTGAATCATATTTTTTCCCTAATTCTGTTCTCTGGCCATAAACACCAACTAAGCACTCACTGTTTCCCTTTCTCCAAGGTTGCTGCCAGACTTGCTGAAGTTCTCCTGCACTTTGATTTTTATTTTACTCCAGACACATGTATTTCTTTTTTGCCCCTTTTCAGTTCTGGCATCCCTGCTTTCTTTACCCAACCATTGGTGACAAAGAAAGGGCAAGACATTTTGATGGGCCTAATGCAGCTCATTGCAATTTCTACCCTAAACCTCCTTTTGCCTCTTCAGGCTTTCACTAAACTCCAGCTATTGAGAAGGCTTTTCAAACCAGTTTCAGTCACGTGTTTTTGTGACAATTTGGTATCCATTGCAGCCTTTAATATATGACCAAACATTTTTTTAAAAAAGGTCTTTGAAAATACAAAGTTACTGTTGTATGTATTCCTGTCTTCTAAGTTAGTTTCCATGACTTTCTTAATTCCCAGTACAACTCCTCTCTTGACCTATTGAGCCTAGAACAATACAGACTATGCTTCTCTTCATCTCCGTACAGCTACTGTAGATACAACTTCATGATATGTTAAAGGAGATGACTTCCTTTCATACCAAGACAGATTATGGTAGATTTTTCCTTCTTCGAAGTTTGGTATCGACTAATATATGATGCTACAGCATGGAGTTTGGTCGGTAGGCAGATCAACCTAATTCCTTTAAAAATTGAAGTTAGAATCTACACCATTTGTAGTAAAACAATTTCAGAATATTAACCCATGTTTTTATTTGATTTAGTTGTTTTTGTTATATATGTGAAATGGCTTACAGCTAGTTTCATTCCTTTTTCATCTTGTGTTTGGAATTCTATTCTAGGTGGAAAGAGTCATCTTTTCTCTCAAAAATAGCAATTGCCACTAATCAGGTACTGCTATGAAATGATGTTTTTTTTTCACAGATGTATAGTAGATATACGAATTTTTGATTAATAACAGGATTAATAACATTTTTCTCCCACTCTGGTATTTTCTGTGTTTTACTGTATTTTTGTACCAATGTATAGCCTCTTCTCTCCTCTCTTTATGGGTCCATCAGAGCCAAGTGCACTCCAATTATTTGCCTATTTGAGATAAGACAATCATGGCAGCCTCACTGCTGACCCAATCTGATACCCACCCCCATTGTTTCAGCTAAGATCACTGGATAACAATCAGTGGTTATGAAATTAGATTGATTTTCCATTAATGCTGTTGCTTAATCTAGTTGCCATGTCTTGGTTGAAACCAGTTGACTAAATGTAAAATGGGGCTCAACCCCGGGATGTTTTTGCAATGGTATTGAGGAGTTACGTGCCACTGTTAGAAGTTGATCCACAATTAAAGCCAACCTTATAGTTTATTGGAGTCTGAATTTTAAGACCGGAAGCTAGTAACTTTAATCAAAATACAAAATTTATTCTTTATGTTTATACTTCATAGCAAACATATTTTAAATGTTCTATTAAACTCCTTTCGCCTAAGTGAATAGGTACTGTCTCCTGTGACATGTCCTCATCAGTTCTGCTTGTCTTGTGTAATCAATTCATATTGATGCTGAGATAAGAAGCAGGCTCATCAGTCCAATGTGTGCTCATAAGAAAAAAATCCAGACAGATAACAAAAACAAATATTTTTAATGAATGCTCAGTCATTCCAGGTTGGATCTGTTTTTGCAGTTTAAAAAAACAGTGAAAAAGGCTTTAGGGTCTGAAGGAACAGTCTGGTGTATGAACCAGCCTGTTCTTTGCAATTGTTGAAAATATGAAGCTGCTTCCCTCATTTTAAGCAAAGAAATCTTGTTCCAAAGCTGCATTCTTTGTAAATTGTTGCCAATAGTAAAATCTCTCAGTCTAAAGGCATATAGGCATGATGTATTCCAAAATGTAGTGGGCTGTGCTAAGGCTTCAATTAATAGTATGCCCATTTAGAAGGGTTATTGATCCTTGTCCCAGATCCTGCAGTGCTAGTTGTACAGCATTACACCCCTTCCCTCAGAGTAACTAGTGGCTGGCTTACAGCGTGCGCTTGCATTGTGTCATTGTTGATGGATTTTGTTATGTCTGAAGAACATCCAAGATCTGCCATTACTTGTTCAAAATCAAGCTTAAATGTTTGAAGTTCCTTTTGTAAAGCGAGATCCCAATCTCAATGCAGCAAATTCTGCCATCAAATAGAATACAGCAACCCTCATAAAGGAGGGAGAGAAATCAATCCCTGACTATTACCAAGTTCCAGGGTGTGGTACAGCAAAGATGTACATGCACTGACCCATTTTAGAATGTGGGATGCTAAAATAATCCAAGACTAGCACAATGCCTGCTTGTAGTCAGCTTCATCACGTCATCAAACTGTTTATTACAATTATCTGTGAAGGACAAACAAAATTCCTAGTTCTTATGGTGTCATGTGCTGCAATGATATGAAAGGATAGAGGACATGAGATTTGATGACCTTGTGTTCAGTTCTAGGTTTAAAACAGGCACCTCCATGCTCAAGATGGTGGCTGATGCTACAGCATGGAGTTTGGTCGGTAGGCAGATCAACCTAATTCCTTTAAAAATTGAAGTTAGAATATATGACCTTATGGCTTATGCCTGGAATCCATGGAAGCTTTTGGAATCCCTACTCTGTTAGGTACAAATAAGGGACATTAAACTGAAGCTTCTTCTCAGAATGATTGCAGCATGGTCCATGCATTGGTATTCTTCAAGTGCTTGATGACCAAAGTTGCAGAGTGTGGGTGGAGTCTCTATTATTGAGGAAGCATCAAACAGACATTTTGCAGCGATGGAAGGGTTGGGAGAAAGGAGGAAACTGGGAAAGCAAAAGTGATCAGGGATTCTTTAGATAGGAAAATGATCGTGCACTTCTGGACTTCACTAAAGGATGGTATCTTGTCTCCCTTGTGCCAGGGTCCCTGATATCAGAGTCATTGCAAAATGTGTACTATCAGAAGGCATAGTCAATGTTGTTACGAATAAGCTAGATTATATTCCTCTCAGCAGAGTTTAAGGAATAGGAAACAGGCAATTATGTAGGACCTCCAAAGATAAACTCTGGATTACTCCCTGTATCTCGCACTGAGGGTGGCATAGTGGCTCAGTGATTAGCACTGCTGCCTCACAGCACCAGGTACCTGGGTTCGATTCTACTTTTGGGCAACTGCTTGTGTGGAGTTTGTGCATTCTCCTGTGTCTGCGTGGGTTTCCTCCAGATGTTCCTGTCTCCTCCCACAATACAAAGATTTGCAGGTTAGGTGGATTGGCCATGCTAAATTTTGTATAGTGGCCAGGGATGTGCAGGCTAGCTGGACTTGTCATGGGAATGCAGGGTTACTGGAATAGGGTTGGGATGTTGGTCTGGGTGGGATGCTCTTTGGAGGGTTGATGGGCCGAATGGTTTTATCTATGGTTTAGCATAGATACAGGAAAAAAAAACAGATAATGTGTCAGTGAAGATGAGCAGGAAGGGCTCAGCATTTTGAGGAAGGGTCACTGGATCTGACAAGTTAGCTCTGATTTCTCTCCACAGGTGCTGCCAGACCCGCTGAGCTTTTCCCGCTATTTCAGTTCTTGTTTCGGATTTCTAGTACGTTTTTCAGTTTTTAAATGATAAACAAGTAGCCACATGAGAATGATGTTGTGGTGATGATAATGGAGACATGGCTCCTAAAAGGACAGAATTGATTACAAAATATTTCTTGATATAAGATCTTTAGTAAAGAATGGAGGATGAGTCAAAATATCGATTTGGGCAGAATATAGCAACACGGAAGAGTATATCTAGATTGAAAAAGAACAGGATCTGTTTAATTCGGGTTAAGAAATGGTTGATAATCATTGTACTCCTGAATGTATTCTATTTGCTGTCAGCTATGAGGAAATGTCTAGAGAAGGAAATGCAAAAACTGTCAATAGGTAGAGTTGGGATGAGAATTGGCTTTGAGGAGGAATAGTAACATTATGAAGAGCAGAGAGAAGGAGTGTGTTAAGGAATATTTTCTGACTTGCATTTCCAATCCAACGATGCCAATTGCTGCTTGGATTCAGGGGAATGAAGTACCAAATTCATGTGGTTGAAATGGTATTGATTCATAAAATTCCTACTGTGTGGAAGCAGGCCATTCAGCCCATCAAGCCCGCACTGATTCATCTGAACAGCATCTTATCCAGACTCACCAGCCTTACCTAATCCCTGTAACCCTGTGTTTTCTTTCTTAGCTCCTCCCCTTTCTGTAAAGATCATGGCTCCACATTTAACTCACTGGTCATTAAAGGTCACCACTTACCAGTTTCTGATCATCTTCAGTGAAACACTGATATTTAATACTTTGAATACTTTCCCGAGGGTTTATGGCACTAAATATTTGTGTACTGAGCCATGAAGGGTGATGTTAGAGCAAATGACCATATGTCTGGAAAAAAAAGTACAGGTCGTTCAGTCATAATGTGCATTTCATCAACTTGATTTGATATAACACGATTGACAAACTGTGGACATTGTTTGAATAATACAAACGTTCTACTGAATGGCATTGCGATTTGCTATTGGTGATCCTCTACAGTGCGGTATTTGTAGCAATTTTCCATCGTGCGATTTTCTAATAGAGCAAGATTGCAAAGGAATGCAACTATTGCGTTGAAGCAGAACGAACTGTAATGTTTTAGGAACATCTTAAAGGAGGAAATTGAAGGGGAGAGATTTAGGGGAGAATTTCCAAAGTATGCAGCTGATGCAGGTGAAGGCATGGCCACCAATGATGAAGCAATTAAACAAAAACAGAAATTGCTGGAAAAGCTCAGCAAGTCTGGTAGCATATGTGGACAGAAAGCAGAGTTAATGTTTTGGGTCCAGTGACCCTTCTTCAGAACCCTCTCTGAGGAAGGGTCACTCGACCCGAAACATTAACTCTGCTTTCTCTCCAGAGATGCTGCCAGACTTGCTGAGCTTTTCCAGCAACATTGGTTTTTGTTCCTGATTTACAGCATCTGCAGCTTTTTCAGTTTTTATGAAGCAATTAAACTCAGGGATTCTTGGAACCAGAATTAGATTAGTGAAAATATGTTCTCGGGCTGAAGAAGGTTTATTGAGATAGGGAGAGGGTTGGGGCAGCATGGTGGCTCAGTGGTTAGCACAGCTGCCTCACAGCACGAGGGACCTGGGTTTGATTCCAGCGTTAGGTGACTGTCTGTGTGGAGCTTGCACATTCTCCCCATGTCTGCGTGGGTTTCCTCCGGTGCTCCAGTTTCCCCTCTCAGTCCAAAGATGTGCATGTCAGGTGAATTAGCCATGCTAAATTGCCCATAGTATTAGGTGCATTAATCAGAGGGAAATGGGTCTGGGTGGGTTACTCTTTGGAGGGTTGGTGTGGACTTGTTGGGCCAAAGGGAATCTAATCTAATCAAAATAAGGATGAAAGTTTCAAAGTGAAAGGGAAGTCAAGGCTCCGAGCCACTGAGCTTTTGAGTTTATTGGTTATAGGGTTGTTGCTTTTTGTCTGTTTCTCCTCCTAAGAACATGATGCAGAGATTTACACTCTCCCTGGCTCAGAGAGTCAAGGTCCATAACTTGAGCAATGAAATCTAAGCTGACACTCACGTACAGGACTGAGGGAATACTATAATTAATGTTATGGGTGCAGTCTTTCAGATGAGGCATTAGACTCCAGGACATAAAGATCCTACAACGGTATTCTAACAATCTAATTTTTATCTTGCTCTGAACACCACTAAAAGATACAGTATCCGGTCAGAAAGCTGCTTGTGAGAAATTTTTGTGTTCGTGTTGGCTGCTGCATTTACTACCTTCCAGCAAGGACTGCAGTTCATAGTTCTTCATTGGCTAAAGGGTTTGGGACATATTGATGTTACAAAAGGGGCTTGTATAAATGTATTTTATTTTATTCCAAGCTTGTGATTGTTGTGGTCAACAGGGAAGATGAGTCAAAGCAGTGGGAAAAGAAAAGGAAGAAAAATGAAAAGATAGGTTTACCCTTGTGACGATTCTGGTGACTAGCTTGTAACCAACATTTGTAGGAGTCTGATCAGTTTGTAAATATGCTATATGCTTTGGGATAGTACACGAAGCAGGAAAATCTGCAGTAGTAATGTGAAAAGGAACAGCGGAAAATGGTATCAGTTAATTTTTGTTTTTAAATGCAGGCAAAGAAAATTGAATAACGTAAAATGTCAAATGTTCTGTGTCATGTCATAGAAATAGTATTCACTTGGTCTTGAAATAACTTCCTGGAAGAGTTTTAAGTCATCAGAACCAATGGTGGGCTGGGTCCCAGAAGCATTCAGGATCACTGTAAAATTGGAGGCATTAAGTTGTAGGAGATGGGGTGCCATTATACCAAATGAAAGAAATTAGAGGTTTAAATTCAATTAATTAAAGGAGTATTATGACCATAAAATCTTGCAGTGCAGCTGTGAAACATGGATGACTTTGAGTTTCTTTCCTTGAAAATTCTATTTCCCAAGTTTTGGCATGGACTGGCCTCCTAAGGAAAGGACAAAATCATGAACGCAATCGTCCTCTCAAGAAAACTTCCCAAGTATTTTGGCACAGGCAACGTTTGGTTGGCTTGGACACCTTTACAGGGTGGAAGACAAACACCTCCCAAGGATTTTCATTCTGGCAAAGTTGTTGGAATGAGAAGGACGACTCCTAAAGTTTTGCTTCCAGAATTCTTGCAAACAGTGACATGAAGACCCTAAACATTGAATTTTTACTGCGAGGAGAGATGCTAGCTGATGATCGAGGAAATCGTGTGCGCACCACCATGACAATCGGTCACTATCACAGCTTGGCAGCCGGTGACACACCATGCCCAAATTGGCACCTGATCATTGCTTCATAGTTGGCACTTGTGACAGAATGTGCCAGTCTGTGATTAGTTTGCTCAGCCATCAGCAAAGGGGCACCAGTTGAAGCTAGTCTATACACAACAGGCTTGATCTGCTGAATGTTGATGCTCTGTGTACTTGAAAACTTGACAAAAAGCAAAACAGCTAAAATGGAGGAATGACTTTGCCTTGCTTCTTTCCCCAGTAAAGTTGGACTTTTGGTCCACAAGTGAAAATCCAGTGCGCGGCAGCATTTAATCATCTGGAAGGATTTAACCAGAACAAACTTGGTGTTTGTGCAATGATATTAGAAAGAAAAATGGCCACACTAATTGTGTACAAACTATTAAATCAACAGTACATTTGTTTACAGACAGATACAGGTGACCTGAATACAACCAACCTGTAGAAGCAGACATTAGTTCAGACTATTTAATATTAGGATTGCTAACATTGGGAAAGGTGAATCATCTATGACTGTCATAAATTTTAATACAATACTGGATATGGATTTTGTTAACCCCCTCCTCTGCAGGTGGTTTTGGGGAAAGAGTGTATTGTTGGGAAGCAATTTCATGGGCAACAAAGTGGTTTAGTGGTTAGCACTGCTGTCTCACAGCACCAGGGAACTGGGTTTGATTCCAGCCTTGGGTGACTAACTGTGAGGTGTTTGCACTTTCTCTCCATTTCTGCATTTACTCCGGGGGCTCCAGTTTCCTCCCACATTCCAAAGGTATGCAGATTAGGTAGATTGGCCATGCTAAATTGTCCTGTAGTGTCTAGGAATGTGTAAGTTAGGTAATTTAGCCATGCAAATGTGAAGGGGGGACATGGGGAGATAAAGGGGACAGGTTGGGGGCTGGGTCTGGACAGAATATTTTTTGGAAAGTCAGTGTAGACTCGATGGGCCGAAAGCCTCTTTCTATGATTCTACACAAGGTCTGGTGAACCTTACTTCTCAGTTGGAACACTAACTTTCCCAATCGGGGTGAGTGTGTCTCAATCCAGAATATGGGCTTTTTAATTAAGAACTACTGGTCAGAAAAGTAAGGCTCACCAGACCTTGTGTAGAATCATAGAGAGAGGCTTTCGGCCCATCGAGTCTACACTGACTTTCCAAAAAATATTCTGTCCAGACCCAGCCCCCAACCTGTCCCCTTTATCTCCCCATGTCCCCCCTCCACATTTGCATGGCTAAATTACCTAACTTACACATTCCTAGACACTACAGGACAATTTAGCATGGCCAATCCACCTAACCTGCATAACTTTAGAAAGTGGGAGGAAACCGGAGCCCCCAGAGTAAATGCAGAAATGGGGAGAATGTGCAAACTCCTCACAGTCAAGGGGAACTGCAGTCAGTCACCATATCAGCCAAGAGGCTGGTCCAGCCTACTTGGGAGTGACTGGCAATTCACAGTCGTTCAAGTGCATGCCATGAATTGGCCTGGGTCTCTGAATTATTAGTCCAGTAGCATTTATCACAACACGACTATCTCCCCAAAACAATTTGTCTGTTAAAGAATTAAAAACTCCGTACATCAAGCAAAGGAAAACAGATTTCCTTTTTGTTGTTCAGTCACAGGATGCGGGCATTACTGGTAGGCCCAGCATTTATTGCCCATCTCTAATTGAAGGTAGTTAAGAGTCAACCACATTGCAATAGATCTGGAGTCACACATAGGCCAGACCAAATAAGGCTAGCAGTTCCCTTCGCTAAAGGACAATAGTGAACGAGATGGGTTTTTTCCAGCAATTGCGAATGGATTCATGGTTATCATTAGACGATGGCTCTTGTATCCAGAGATTTATTATGTTCCAGTTCCACCATCTGCCATGGCAGGATTTGAACCCAGGTCTCCAGATTAACAATCCAGAGATAATACCACTAGGCCACTGCTTCCCCTTCATATGCTAATAATCCAAATATTTAGGTCCTGATGAAAAATGTATTATTGTCGAAAGTGATTTTTGTGTACATTTTTATAGTTTAATATGCACTTGAGGCTTTAGAATATTTTCAATCATCTCTGAAAGCATTACATGAAGGAGGGAGAATTAAAGTTAAGGTGATCACATTTCACAGACCTGCTTGTTCGATGTCCAAACAATTTCCTCGTAGTTACATCATATTCCAGCCTTTTAGCATTGCTGCAATAGATTAGCCTTATCTATTAGATCGTCCATAGCAGCAAAGCAATGCAACTGTGTTCCCTTGTACCTCCTGGTTTTCCTCTCAGGTCGCGAGCCATAAAAGCAGCCTGGCATCATACTTCGGTCATTTTCTGAGGTGGTGTAATTGGCCGTGGGAAGCTAGAAGCTGGGTTTGAAACAACCTAGGTTACTCTTCCTACATTCTGTGGTGGAATAATGCCAGTTGTGCACAATAGAAGGTTTAAGGGGTACAGTTTTAAGCTGACTGGTTTCACTCAACCGGTGAAATCAAATTCAAGTGATTAGTAACCCTGGATCTTCAACCTGTGATCTCTGCCTGAGAGTCAAGTGTTCTATACTTGACCTAACAGATGACTCTGATTAATGTCTGTTGTAGCCAATGAGTTAATGTCAGAGATGTCGAATATCTTGATCATCATGTGTGCTTGAGCAGGATGTTGCTTTTATTTCCTGTGGGTTAAATAAACTTCAATTAACAGTGCTGCGATCTCTCCGCATTTGAGATTGAATCAATGGCATATTATGGATCAGATTA
Organism: Chiloscyllium plagiosum; assembly: GCF_037043375.1. Classification (NCBI taxonomy): domain Eukaryota; kingdom Metazoa; phylum Chordata; class Chondrichthyes; order Orectolobiformes; family Hemiscylliidae; genus Chiloscyllium; species Chiloscyllium plagiosum. Next base: position 16,183,870 of record NW_028270142.1, read on the forward strand.
TCCAACATTCTAAACCATTTTAAGGAATTTATAGTTTTCATTGACTGCTGTAAAAGGGACAAAAATGCAGTTTCACTTAACATTGTAAAATAAATCATTCATAATTGTATTTATTTGTTAAAAAATAGATTAAGTTCATACTCATTTATATCATTTTTTTTCTATTTTCTGTACATTTACCTTGGTATGCTGTACGGCTTTGTATAGATAGCGTTGAGGTTTACCACGTTACATGTTAATTTTATCCAGTATGGGTCAAGAACCAAAAAACAGGGCTTTTTAATTGGCACGTTTGTTATCTGTGCTGCTTACTAAAATACATATTCTGTCATAGTGTATTTTAAAGCAATTAAGATATTAAAAATTAATACTATATTTGGCCTCTCACATCTGTTCTGCCTTCAATAGATTCTGACAGATCTGCAGTTTACCTGAAACTGTTGGTCTTAGTTCCGGACTTTTCAATTGACTTGGATAAAATACAAGGGAGAGTGTTCCAGATTTCCAGTAGTGTGTGTCTGAGTGTGTGTGTGTGTGTGTGTCTTTGTGTTGTGTGTGTGTCCGTGGTGTAGTACTTGCGAGCATCACTCCTCAATGACCCACATTTCACTTTCAGATTTGTCCTTGTGTTCTGCATTCCCCACCAGGAGCATTAGTTTTCCTCTATCTACCTATTTACATTCTTTTAATAATTTTTAACACCTCACAACCCTTAATCTTCTATACTTGAGGGTATGTTAGCCAAGGATCCTGATGGGAGTGATTTGTCCAGTTGGTTTGATGGAGTAGTTCATGCTGTCTGCTGGTGCGTTGATTTGCAACATTATCCTTTCGATTATTTTCCCAGAGGTGGGATCAGAGACAATTTAGCTACTTACTGATAACCAGTGGTTAAAGGCCACTGGAGTTTATAGTCAGAGGCCAGTGGGAATTTTCCAGTCAACTCCTGCCACATTCCCAGCTCAAACATCGGTTGTCTAAAGGCAGCTTCTCAGGGGCACAGTAGGAAACAAATGTTCCAGGCAGGCTTTGAACACCATCCTCCCTCCCCCCCCCCCCCCACCACCACCACCACTCCCCACTGCCTGCTTGACAAGGACTGAGGCCTCAGGCTGTGAGTGGATGGTCTCCTCCTTCAAAATGGCAGCATCACTGCTGAAGACACTTACTTCCAAATTTCAGAGTTTGAAATTTGGAGAAATGATGGCGCTCCCCGACACCGTCCCCCCACCCCCGCCATCCCCTTAGCCCATTTCCAACAGTTCCCATGATTCACTGATTGGGGGAGGGGGATGTAATGTGATTCCCTCATGTGAGAAACCTGAACTAAGTAGATCTGTTTGAACAGGCCTCGTTTTGACCAATGCTAGGTACTTAGTCAGAGGGAAATGGGTCTGGGTAGTTTACTCATTGGAAGGTTGGTGTGGACTTGCAGGCCGAAGGGCCTGTTTCCATACTGTAGGGAATCTAATCTAGTCTTAACCCACAGTGTGGATATGTTGAATTTATTAAGTGTAAAGACTTTTGAAGAGTGGATAAGGCCTGGACATCTGTCCTGATTAAAGCTATTTAAATACCTAGCACTTTAATAACTTTGTTCTAGCTGTCGTTAACACTTCCCTAAACACTTGTTATGAATGCTTGGCTTATTTATGAAAGATAGATTTGTCTCAGCAGGGAGGTTGAGTTCGTGTTTTGATTGACAGTTTAAAGAGGCTACTAAAGGATAACTAATCATTGTGGGGTTTTCTTGAGGTTTTAAAGAAAGCTTTGAATAGACTTTCATAAGTAGGAATCTGTTTTTTTCGATCAAATATGTACAGTGAAATCTGCATTGGCACGTTAATTCCATCTGCATGTGACTCCTGAGGTCTTCGGTATGTATTGGTCTTGAGTTTATAAGGGCTGTTGGAGAGTTTGGAGTGAGGGGACTTAAGGGATGAGTGCTTGAGGATCTGAAGCCTTCTGTGGCTGAATGCAGTCCAAGATAACCAAAATAGGCCTTTCTACCAGCTACCTCATCACTTGAACACCCCCATGACTACCTTCAGATCTGCCTCTGTGCCATCCTAACTTGTATCTTTTGTGACAAAATGATACAGATGTCTTGTTACTCTGTGTCATTTATGAATATCGTGCATAATAAAAGAACAAAATCCCAAGAGATGGCAGAATTCACGTCCTGCCAATTGAAATGTATACCCATGATTACTTCTGAAAGCCCTCATATAGAGTCATAGAGTCATACAGCACGGAAACAGACACTTCGGCCCATCTCATCCATGCTGACCAAGTTTCCTAAACTGAGCTTTGCCAGCACTTGGCCCATGTCCCTCTCAACCTTTCCTATCCAAATATCTTTTAAATGTTGTATGTGGACCTGCATCTATCACTTTCTCTGACAGTTCATTCCATATATGCACTACCCTCTGCATGAAAAAGTTGCCCCTTTGGTCTCTTTTAAATCTTTCCCCACTCGCCTTAAACCTGTCCCATCTAGTTTTGGATTCCCCTATCCTGGGGAATCCAAACGACTTTGGACATTAACTTTACCTATGCCTTTCATAATTTTATCATCCCCTAAAAGGTATCCAAATGGGCATCTTTATTATTATACACCTGACAACCTAAATAATCAGGAAAAAAAGAACAATGTAACCAAATAAACAATTGTATAAATTTCTCCACTTGGTGCTATATTTTTATTTAAGGATTCCTGTTTGAAGATTCTGTTGTCACACTACTTGGGAGATATCCAACCAGTCATGTTTTGTTGAAGACAGTGGTATGTCACTTGGAAAAGTAAGATCATAAGATGTGAGGGCAGAAGTAGGCCATTCAACCATCGAGTCTGCTCCGCCATTCAGCGCGATCCTGTAGTCAGATCAGGTACCAACGAGGTATGCCACCAGGAGGCGGCCTTCAGCTGCTCATCCTGCTACAGCTTGAGATGATAATGAGGGGCTAAAACCTCCAATTGGCTGCTGACTTTAAGAGGCCGTGCTGTGAGTCAAATTGGCTCAGCCCCCAAGCCCCACACCCCTAAACCCAACTCCACTCCCAACAAAACCTTGCAGTGGAGCAGCAATGTTCCACAACCTGGCTCACCACTCTCTCCAACATTCCTACACCTTTGGCTGCACCTCTGGCCCAAACATCCAAGGGAAAACCGTACTTTTGCAACTGCTACCTGCTGTGATGTGTGGGTTGACAGATTCCCATTAGCTGACAAAGGTCTATAAAATTAAGTGAGGCGTAAATCGGCTGAAGAGTTAAAGGCCTTTTCATGGGGTGGTCGTGTCATCTACAAGAGGGCACAGGTTCAAGGTGAGAGGAGGAAAGTTTAGGGGAGAAGTGTGGGGAAGATTTTTCACACTGAGGGTGGTGGGTGTCTGGAACGCCCTTGCCAGTGGAAGTGGTGGAAGCAAGCTCGTTAACAACGTTTAAGAACATATCTGAATGGAAGGTGAACTGGTGGATATCGACTGCGGGGAGATAGTGAGCACTTCAGATGCTGGAGATCTGAGTTGTGGAGTCTGTTGCTGGAAAAACACAGCAGGTCAGGCAGCATCCGAGGAGCAGGAGAATCAGCATTTTGAGCATGAGTTTCCTGATGCTCGAAACATCAATTTTCCTGCTCTTTGGATGCTGCCTGACACTGGATAGATACTGCGCATGGACAGTAAGTAGCGGGACTAGATAAGGATGAAGAATCAACAAAGGCATGGTATTTGGAAGGACCTGTTCCTGTGCTATGTTGTACTGTATTGTATTATTACAATGTATCCTCAGACTGCCAGGCAATCTGGTTTCCACTTATAGAGAAGTTTGCTCATGTGCTTTGACTCCACTCCTCTCTGGGAACTTGTTTTTGAAGTCAACAGAGGAGATGCAGAACGTCCAGTTTCCTAACATTTAAAACTTTGAGCAGAATGCATTTAAATCTCCCTACTGGCCTGGGCACTGTTGTGATGTTGCTCCAATCATTAATTCGAGTGGGAATATAACACAATGTTAGGCAAAAGTATCAGTGGGCAATACATTTACAATTAGTGCTGACCAGTATATTCATAAACATATTGAGAAGAATTAGCAGAAAGTAATAAAATGTTTAATATTTATTCAGCTCTTGATATGCGAATATGCAATGCTTTGTTGCTAAACACAAACTAAAAGCTGAGCAGTTTCCGTTGGTATCAGTGAGGTTAACATACAGGAAGATTTTTCAAAGGTCACTACAAGAGTGATTGAAGTGACTAGTAGAAAGAAATTTGCTGAATGAATCAAGGGAATAGGAGGTGAACAATGCACAGAAAAGTATTTATGAAGGGAATTGAAAGTGGTCAGTGTTGCGTTCTTGACTTAAGCTTTCCATAGCAACAGTCGAAGCATTTGAGAGAGATGCTCCTACTGTGTCGATTCTGTGTAACTGAGGTCACAATAATAGTCTCCAGTGTGTGCATTTAAAATGAAAGCTGAGCTGAACATAACTATGAAAAAACATGGAAGTACAGTAGTACCCCCCTGTACACGGAGGATACATTCCAAGACCTACCATGCAAGCTGAAAACCGCAGATAGGAGTGAACACATTCATTTAAATGGGAAATTTACCTTCCCAGCAGCTTCCTGGTCCCTGGTTCTTGAATGTTCCCTGTAATGTGTTCGTGCTACGCTAACCCGCGGGTAACTGAAACCACAGAACGCGATTCTTCGGATATGGGGGGTTGCCCTGTATGAGTTTTAGACTCCACACATTTGAATGACCTGCATTAGAACCTGTTTGAAAGCAGACATTTCCCTAAAGCATTGTATAGGCATTCAGGTGTTGAACCTGTGGCTCCTCCTGGGCCTTTGTTCATTACTGGCAGCTCATTCTGTTATTTCATATTCCTCACTATTTGTTCTCCTACAATACGATTTTTTATAGCACTGTTACTTGCTTGCACAAAATCAGTTAATGCAGAAATCATGGAATTTATAATCCATGTGGTTTGCAAATACCCATTCTCTGTAGAGTCTTTATAAATTCTCCAATTTCACTTTCAGAGCCAATGGATTAATCATAGAAGCATTGAATCCCTATAATGTAGAAAGAGGCCATTTGGCCCATTGCGTCTAGAGTGATGGTCTGAAAATCATCACTCCTGGACCCAGCCCCCAACCCTACCCTGTTAACCCGCGTTTAGCATGGCTAATCTACTAGTCTGCACATCTTTGGACTATGGGAGGAAACTGGACCATCCAGCAGAAATCACTGAGCTATCAAGCTTCCCATCAAATTTACCCTGAGCAGGAAACTGGCTATTTGGTGTAAAGCTACTTTAAACCTGTTTAATTTAGAAAGCTTATATTCTGGTGACATACAGCAAATAATTGCCATCCAAAAATGCACCTACACCATGTGGACTGCAGAGTTTCAGGGTTGTTCACCAGCTTCTTTTCAAAGCTAATTAGAGGGATGCAATAAATGCAGGCAAAAAACTGATACACACACTCCATTAATGATTTTTTTTAAAAGTTGTCAGCAATTGTAAATAGAAGACTACTGATTTTAATAGTTCAGATGTAATCCTTCACTTTTTTTAATTAAACCAGAATTAGAATTTAGAATTACTTTTTAATTGTCTTGTGTACTCAAGTACAGAAGTACAATGAAGAGAAAATGAGATCTGCAGATGCTGGAGATCAGAGATGGAAATGTGTTGCTGGAGAAGCGCAGCAGGTCAGGCAGCATCTAGGGAACAGGAGAATCGACGTTTCGGGCATTAGCCCTTCTCCTGATTCCTGAAGAAGGGCTAATGCCCGAAACGTCGATTCTCCTGTTCCCTAGATGCTGCCTGACCTGCTGCGCTTCTCCAGCAACACATTTCCATACAGAAGTACAATGAAAAGTTTACATTGTCGCCTTTCATGGCACCATCTTAGGTACAAAGTGCTTGGTGCAAATCTTAGATACAAAATAGAGAAATAAAGAAGAGAAAAATTATATTACCGTACAGTGATTCATAGTAAAAGTTAGAAAATAAGACATAGAGTTAAAAGGATAAACATTACAGTCAGATAAACCAAATCCATATTGCTTTTCTGTTCGTGACAGTTTTATCGATAAGCATAAATAAACTAGATATGCAAAACAGTGATTTGACCCGTATCAAGTCTTTTACATGTTATGTTCTGTTTCCTGTTGTATTGAGTCATTTAATTTGCCTAATCCTGCTATTTGTTCCTACATGTCTACATTATATCAACTGCTGTTACTTTACAGAAATACTTGTATATTTTTCTTATACTTTTGTATGTATGGCTTCTTACCCAGCGATAGGGCACATTCGGTTGTTGATATCATTAGCATTTTCTGGTGTCAGCTTTTTCCCTCCTTAATATATTTGGTGACAATTAATTCCTATCATAAGCGCTATCCTGTTTTTGATTAAAATGAATATTCATGTGATAACCGATGAAGACAGGCCTTTTGATCTATCTTATTTCACCTATTCATAAATATAGACGTGATGGATTTTGTTTTCGGATATTAAAGAAGTAGCTATTCTGACAGCTGATGCACTGGTAGTCATCTTATGATAAAAGGAATTTGGATGGGTGCGTGAATAGGAAGGGTTTAGAGGGCTATGGGCCAAATGCTGGCAAATGGGACTAGATTAATTTAGGATATCTGGTCGTCATGGATGAGTTGGACCAAAGGATCTGTTTCCATGCTGTACAACTCTGATTCTATAATCCTTTGATTCTGTAAAAGTCATGGATGAAAGGCATTTTCTAATGTTACCCCCTTGTTCAAAATGAAGGGAGACAAAATAGGTAACTGTGCATCAATTAACTTAGCATCTATCATTGGGAAATGTTTGAGTCTATTATAAAGGAATTAATAGTAGAGCATTTAGAAATACATAATATAATCAGGCAGCGTCAGCATGGCTTCATAAAAGGGAAATCATGCCTGAATGATTTATTAGACTTCTTCCAGATAGATAAAGGGAAAGTAATGAATGTAATAAATTCCAAAAGGCACTTGATGAGGAACCATGCATAAGACTACTCAAGAGCCTATGATGTTGGGGTGGTGTATGAGCATGAACAGAGGACTGGCTAATTAATGTAAGACAGAGTTGGGATAAAAGGGGCATTTTCAGGATGGCAATCTGTAACTCGCGGGAGTGCCACAGAGATCAGTGCTGGGGGTGAATGCCCAATCACCAAGTTTGAAGATGATGCAAAAATAAGTGGGGAGGCCAGTAGTAAGGGTGACACACTGAATCTACAGAGGGGTTTGGAGAAGTTAAGGGAGTGAAAAAAACTTGGCAGAAGGAATATAATGAGATTGTGCACTTAGACAGGAAGAATAAACAACCTCAAAGTTAGTTAAATGGAGAGAGATTGCAGAAAACTACAAAATAGAGGAATTTCAGTCTTCGTGCATGAATTGCAAAATAGCTAGTATCCAAGTTCACTTGTTGATAGGAAAAGCAAGTGGACTGCCCTTTATTTCAAATGGAATGGAGTAGAAAATTAGGGAGGTCTTGCTAAAACTCTACAAGACACTAATCAGATTACACATGGAATCACACTGTGAAAAGTTTTGGTCTACTTAACTAAAAGAGATACTGGCATTGGAGGTAGTCTAGGGATGACTCACTTGGCTGATCACAGGCATGGAGGGATTAATTTAGGAGGAGAGTTGAGTGGACATGACTTGTGCTTATTTGGGCTCAGAAGATTGAGAGGCAATTTTATTGAAACATCTAGCAGAGGACTTGACAATGTAGATGCAGAAAAATTATTTTCCCTTGTTGGAGAGTCCAGGACCAGACGGCATAATATCAAAGTAAAGGGTCATGCATTGAAGACAGATGAGAAGGAATTTCTTCTGAGAGTTGTGAAACTGTGGAATTCTTCACTGCAGACAGATGTTGAAGCTGGGTTACTGTGAATTCAAAGCTGAAACGGGCAGTTTCTAATCACTTGGGGAATTGAGGGTTAAAGGGCAAAAGCAACAAAGTGGCATTGAGGATTACCAGATCACCCATCATTCCATTGAATGGGAGAGCAGACTTTATGGGCTAAATGCTATTTCTGCTCCTACATTTTATGATTGTAAGTTAATTTCTTCCACTATGCTCCCTGTCTTCCCAGTGCCTGTCCACAAGTCAGACATATGATAGAATACTCTCCACTTGCCTGGATGTGTGTAATTCTAACAACGCACAAGAAATTTGACACCATGCAGGATAAAGCAATCCATTTGATTGGCAGACCATCCACCACCTTCAATATTCACTTTCTCTACCACTGACATGGGTGTTTAATGTCTACAAGATGCACTTTAGCAACTTACCAAGGCTCCTTTGATAGTATTCTCTAAACCCATGACCTGTACATACCTGGAAGGACAGGGGCAGCAGACTCTTGGTGACAGCACCACCTACAAGTCCTCATTCAAACCAAGCACCATTCTCACTTGGAACAGGCTGACTTTCCTTTCAAAATGCAGGAATTGCCTTCCTAAGAGCACCGCGGTTGTACCCACCCATCTAAGAGAACAATGATGTCAGAAACAGCTTACCACCACCTTCACAAATGGCAATTGGGGATGTTCAATAAATAGCAGCCTAGCCATTGCATAAACATGTTTTTTTCTCAAATGGAACAGCCAATTGGTTCTTAAGTGATTCCAAGGACTTGCCTCCACAATTCTATTTGGTGATTCATTCTGTATGTGAATAATTGTTCCTGATATTGGTCCGAAAATTGCGATTTACAAGCGTCTTTTGTCCTGTTATTATTATTTAGCATAAAATAAGTTCCTAGATTATTTATGCTGTAACATTTTTACTATCTTTTATCTCTCAAAATTTTATGGAACAACTCCTTTTTATAGCCAAAGTGTCTGTTGCGTCCAGTTTTTTTGGAGGGTTTTTGACTGTAAGGCATAGTAGAATTTCTCGCTATATCTTACCGAACCCACCTCATTAACTACCTACCCCATTTCTATCATGTCCAACTCTAGCCACTTGTTACCTCCTGTTGTTGCAGGAAGAGCTTGCTGCTCCACGGATATCTGCCAAAAGCCAAGCATCACTGGCATCCATGCCATCTTTAGAAGGCTCTGTACATCCCAACAATGTTACAGTTTGGTGTTGCCCCACCAGCAATGTAACGCCACAGCAATATCAAAGCGAAGTCGATCATAGCATACGGCTGGCATGGCTGACACTCCCTCGCACATCGTATTCCATTCTCTCATTCCATTTGCTGTTTAATCACAGGGCCACACAATTGACCTTTCCCTAGCTCATATCCAAACACTCTTTCTAATTACAGCCACGCTCTCACCACTACCAGGAGCTTGTCATTGATCATGAGGGGAGCATCAGATAGTGGCAAGCAATTGGATAATTTAAACAATGAGCTTGTATTTGCAGTCAACAAAAGGGAACAGAAACAAAATAATTAGAGTTGAAGTTCACTTCTACAATGCAGACTCATCATAGCCAATGACCATTTTACATTCCACAGTTGCTTGTTCCACCTAGCTCTTATTTACTGGAACCAGGTCTCAATCAGGTCCCGCCTGGTCTGTAACACTTGATGCAACCAAGCTCTGTCATGCAAAAGGAGGTTCATCTTCTCCAACATCCTTGTTCTCCTCAATGCCTTTGTTGTCCTCCTCCTCCTCCTCAGATAACTGCTCCCATTTCCCCAAATCCTCAGCATGTAGCCCCTTCCCCCCACTCCTAGTTGCCTGCACCAATTGTGGAAGGCACAGAACATCAAGATGACGAGGCACACTTCATTTGAACTAAAGTGGAAGCCACCACAGACCAGTCCAAGCAGAGGAATCGCACCTTCAGGAGCTCTACTGTCTGCTCCACCTTGGTGAAGGTGTCACATTGGCTGAGTGACCAACAGATTACGTCAGTGAAGAGCGCCTGCTTTACCCTGACCCCCTCCCCACCCCAAACTCAAATCAACCCTTCAACTTTTCATTGTATTCAGTTGAGTTCATCGTCGCACTTACATGATATTCACCTCCGCCCTCAGCACCTTTTGGAGTTTCACAAGAGACAGATCACCTTTGGCCAGCATTGGACTCCTTTTTCGTCATTGTAGCTAACTGTTTCATCGTTGAGATATCATTGTGAGATTTGCACCACCTGCATGCTGCAAGCTACCTTTGACCAGCATTTGAACGCTAATCGCTTTGCATTGCAAATGGATGATGAAATGATTGTAAATTAAATTTGGCCATAGTTTACGAACCCTTGCTTCATGTATTTGTCCCTTTCAGTATCCCAACTTCTAGCAGGTGTGGGTCCTGTGCTTTTGCCAATCACTGACCCTGACTGTGCCCACGTTGGGCAATGTCTCAGCCATTTTCCATTTGCTGTTGGTATCTCAAAGCAGTGAGTGATGTCAGGGAGCATGCAGGATGTTGGCACATGCAGTAGGTGTTAGACTGGAATCTCTGTGCTCTACGTCAAGATACCAACCCCCAAGCACATGAACAGATCTCTACTGACTGGCAGAACCAACAGCCTGACTGACACTATGTAAAAGAATACTTCAATACAACTTTGCCAAGAGCATTTAGGCCTTTAGACATTGCACAGCAAAGCATGGGTCCTGTATGCTTGCAGGTAGATTCTAAGAGAGCAAGTGAGCACTGCTTAGATGCAGTCTGATTCAATCCATGAGCTGGATGCTTGCCCCTCTGCACTTTATGTCCCCACAGCAGCCTTTCAGTACTCGTTGCCAGTGCACTCTATAACACAAGCCTCTGGCAAGATCACAGGTATCCTGAGGATCATAAAGGGTTTTTATTCATTCACGGGATGAAGGTGCCTCTGGCTAGGCTAGTATTTATTGCCCATCCCTAATTGTCCAGAAGGCAGTTAAGAGTCAGCCATCTTATAAAAGCACTGTTGTGCTACTGAGACTTTATAAAGCTCTGGTTAGGCCCCATTTGGAATACTGTGTCCAGTTTTGGTCCCCACACCTCAGGAAGGACATACTGGCACTGGAGCGTGTCCAGCGGAGATTCACACGGATGATCCCTGGAATGGTAGGTCTAACATATGAGGAACGGCTGAGGATCCTGGGATTGTATTCATTGGAGTTTAAAGATTAAGGGGAGATCTAATAGAAACTTACAAGATAATACATGGCTTGGAGAGGGTGGACGCTAGGAAATTGTTTCCGTTAGGCGAGGAGACTAGGACCCGTGGACACAGCCTTAGAATTAGAGGGAGTAAATTCAGAACAGAAATGCGGAGACGTTTCTTCAGCCAGAGAGTGGTGGGCCTGTGGAATTCATTGCCACAGAGTGCAGTGGAGGCTGGGACGCTAAATGTCTTCAAGGCAGAAATTGATAAATTCTTGATGTCACAAGGAATTAAGGGCTACGGGGAGAATGCGGGTAAGTGGAGTTGAAATGCCCATCAGCCATGATTGAATGGCGGAGTGGACTCGATGGGCCGAATGGCCTTACTTCCGCTCCTATGTCTTGTGGTCTTATGGTCTTATCTTTCTGTGGCTCAGGAGTCACAAGAAGGCTAGATCAGCTAAGGATGGCAGTTTCCATCCCTTAAGGACAATAATGAAACAGATGGGATTTTCCAACAATTGACAATGGTTTCATGGTCACCATTCGACTCAATTCCAGATTTTTGTTGAATTAAAGTTCCATATGCTTTGGCAGAATTTGGACTCAAGTCCTCAGGACACTACCAAGGTCCCTGGATTAACAGTCCAGCCATAATACCACTAGGCCATCACAAATCCTGAGGTTTGGAATTATTGAATACCAGTATCTGTTCTGATGAAGTGTCACAGACCTGAAGCATTAACTCAGTCACTAATTCTAGGATTGCTTCCAGGCCTGTTGAGTATTTCCAATCATTTGAGTTTTTTTTTAAACGGGCCTAAACTTTCATCTTGGAGAAGAGTGAACTGTGTGCAGTTTAAGGAGAGTGAAGCCAAACAGTTCCTTCCCTAATTGCTGGCTCGTGAATCTTTTGCAAAGTGTATATTTGTGAAAACATGACTGGACTTTGATGTAATGTCCACATAGTTAAATAATTAATCACCACTCACTGCACATTGAACTGTACTAAGATTCTATAATATGTAATGGGCTGGAACAAAATTACTAACAATTAGATTTTTCTGTGAACAGCAATGTATAAAGTTGAGAACAAATTACAATTTACAATGTTTTGATTTAAGTATATTTGGGCATAGAATTGAAGCATGCCTGAATCCCAGAAAAAAGATTTAGAAAATATGATCACGGAATAAATCCAAGGAATGCTCCTGTTACTTGCATTCGACCCTAGAGAGCTGACTTCCCAGACTTTGTCACTTTTTTTTAACTAGCATTGTTTGACTCAAATGCACAAGCTGCAGTTTTGAAGCAGACTGGTATTTCCAAAGTACAAAGTGGAATGTTCATGTTGTGGCCAAACCTCCATGCACTAATGAAAGATACGTACTTGAAAAAGGGGGTGTGTTCAAGTGAGTGCACTCTCGTCAGTTCCACAGTATTTGTTAGTAAATTAGTCATTAAACAAGGGATTAGAGTTAATGATGATTAAACAATTTGTGCTGTCTCATAAGTAGTTTTATAAAATGTGTCTAATTTGGCATGATATGTAGATTTCTCATTATCATGACAGCTATTGGGATGAGAGAGATGGTGCTAAGGCTTCTTGAAGTCTAATGACTTTATCTTTGTTCTGTTTTTATGGGTTTGCACACATCTTGTCAAACTTTGTGGAATCCTTGCTGCTTTCTGAATCTATAGATACCAACCCTACTGCCCTTGTGAATTGAAAGCTGTTTCACAAACCTCCTAAAACACTGACCGTAAAGGATCCTCCCAGTGATCAAGACAAATGTGAAAGGGCCATAACTCCCAAGCACTGTCAGTGCATGTTAGTTCTTAAACCCTTTGTCCTGAGCTGGAGCTCACTGGTAATTCACTGTCAGACCCTTTTCTTTTGGTGGAAGTTGTTTCTGTGGTTTTAATTATTTTAATGGGCACATGGGATCACAGCATGGTGTTTAAGTTCATTCTGGAACCCTGTGTGCAGCTGGCAACCTTTAAGTGATAGTTCACTCAAGTGGATTATTGTTTTCATTCTTCATTTGAGTGAATTATCACTTGTTCAGGCAGCGAAAATAACATTCAATTCCACAGAGCTGAACTGATTAATTAATTAGTGAAGGATTCAGAGTTCCTGGTCACAAAACACATATAATTTTGTGCTTCAAAAAAAGACTTAACTCTTAGAGAGCACGTCGCATCCTGTTTGAGATTAACTGTGTAGAGTTACTGCTTATTCAAAGGGGAGCTGCACAAAGAATGTTTTGTGAATGGAGCCCAAGGTTCTGCTGACTTGCTAAAGACTTAACTGTCTTTATGTGGCTGAGAGTGTGGTGCTGGAAAATAACAGCAGGTCAGCCAGCATTCGAGGAGCAGGAGAGTCGACATTTCGGGAATAGCCCTTTTGACAGGGCTTCAATTCCTGATGAAAGGCTTATGCCCGACACATGGACTGTCCTGCTCCTCGGATGCTGCCTGACCTGTTGTGCTTTTCCAGGCGCACACTCTCGACTCTGACTCTCCAGCATCTGCAGTCCTCACTTTCTCCCTGTCTTTGTAAGGCGACTAGTTCACTCAGCATGTTGCAGGATCATGCTGTAAGATCATTGCCCGTGTTTTATTCCAAAAGATAAACATGCAGTCCAGGCAACATTCCATTCACTTGATGTAGCAATCCTAAGGAAATAAAGGTTGTTTCTTCCAAAGGTAGATTCCCTGAAAAATTTTCACAACCATCTTGAAATTATCAAAGCAAATGACAGACGTAAGTCAATGTTCAGTTGCAGAAGTGTGTGACTGTGAATAATTTGAATAGGGTGATACTTTTAGAAATAATCCCTTTATATTCTCTTAAGAACAGCTTTATTGGATAATGTTTGTCCTTAATTCCCAGTAGATCAAACATTGAGAGTCTGACTCTTTGACCTGAAGGTAACAGATTTGCACTTCAGGTTAACCTGTGGTCTACGCTGGACTGAGGTTCATTACTTTTTGCAGCTGAACAAATGGCAGCTCAATGAGGGAAAGGCAGTGCTTTCAACTCCATGAAAACTGGATTGAGTTGACTAACTGAACAGGGAGACCTGAGTGCCAGAATGGCTCTGTGCTAGAAGGGTAATGGTAAACAGGTCAGTTAATGGAGACAATAGTAAATGGGGTGGGGAGGTGGGAATAAAAATAAGCACAATCTTTTAATGTTAAATTTCAAAGGACATCTTCCACTGCTTCAATTATTCAGTAAATTGTACTTGTTTAATTACCAAATTAAACTTTTGAACTGCAGAATATTCTATTTATTTTGAATAAGACAGAATGCAATTATTTATTGGTTTGGTGTAGATATGTCAGTGAGGGAAGAGTTAAATTGTGCCTGTCACAGAAATGAAGTATTTTCCTCATGTGAAGGAAACTGTTTCTGTAAATTGTGATTTGTTCCATTCCTTTCTCAGACCACATCAGACAGTATCTGAGAACAGGATGGGATGGATCACATTGTGAAAGAAAAGGAATGCATTCCTTGAAACATTTCAATGAGAGGATTTGAAAGCTTTTCTTGAAAAAAAATCAGACAATTTAAGTTGATTTCCTGTAAATATCAGTGCGAAAAGATCTGCACTCCATGTCTCTGCGTGGCAGTTTTCTGATGTAAATGTTGAAAACAACCCCAGGATAAAGGTAGACAAATGTGAAATTTACCCTCTAAGAGCAAGTCTTGCTAAGCTTTAGCTCAGAAAGACTTGTTGGGTGCTCAAAACTATGCCATTCTTTGCTGTTATTTGAAATCTTAGAAAAAGTTTTATATGTTTTGTAGTACAAACTTAAGTAAAATCAGACCAATCAATACCTGGCGATCTACAGACTGCTTGGATAAATCAATCAAGTGTTTGTACTTTTAAACTTAAGGACTGAAGTGCAGTTGGAGAACACAGTTAATAATTGGTTAAGACAGAATTAAATTAATGTTGTTTCTTGGCATCAATCCTTTGTATGGTAACAAATTAATGTTTTGTTTTATTATTGTTGTGTAACATGATGGCGGTGAAGTACAAAGCAAATTTGATTTTAGGGGTTTGTGACTGAACTCTCCCAGCTAGTGGCTTCGCATTGTGTTCTCTGGGTCACTCTAGCTGCTCTGCCATTAGAACAGTCAGACATCTTTTGTATTCGGCATCAGCATTTTTCAGGTGGGATCAAGCATGTTTGGTGGCTTCTGGATATCCCTGAAGATGTCAGAGGAGGGATTTATGTCAGCAATGCCAGTGATGACTCTGTGATGAACCGTTTAAATAAAATGATCTGTCCCCAGGCTAGACTGTTGGTTCTTTGCCAAACAGTAATCCAGTACAATTAACTATCAAAGAGACGGGTGCGAGAGAATATTATTACAGATTGGTATGCAGCCACCTGAGAAAGCAGAGAGCTTTACAAGAGCAGCAGCTGAAAGCGATAACATTGTTGTATTATTGTGTTCACTTCCTTGTATTTAAATCCTTATTATGCTGTGTAAGAATAAGCCATACAAATGTCACTTTTTTGGTTTGGAGTCCTTTTGAAATAACATATTTCTAGGTAGTATTTGCTTTTCAACTGAATCTGTTTATATGGTTCTTAAATCGCCAACTGGCCTGCACAAGGAAAAGGAAATAGCATTCGGCAGAGGTCACAATATAGAAATTCAGCTCTGGATAGTTGTTATTAAAATCCTCTGAAAAGATCGCTACATAAAAAAACCAAGTATAGACCGCATTTGATTATATAATCTCAAAAAATGTACATTAACAGTTTACATTTTAGTGAATATCTGCCTTAAGAAATTTAAGGAATGACAAAATTTTTAATAACACATCGTTTGCTCCATGTAGCCTTTACTTTTTTTCCCCACTTGAATTCTAAGATCTTCTTTACACTTTTATCATATAGTTATACCCAGAAAAATGCAATTTGACTTGTTTGAAATTTGCAATTCTAGATAGAATCATAGAGTTGTATAGCACAGAAACGGACCCTTTGGTCCAACTCATCTGTGCTGACCAGATATCTTGAATTAATCTAGTCCCATTTGCCAGCACTTGGCCCATATCCCTCTAAACCTTTCCTATTCATGTATCCATCCAGATGCCTTTTAAATGCTGTAATTGTACCAGCCTCCACCACTTCCTCTGGCAGCCCTTTCCATACATGCACCATCTTCTTCACAAAAAAGTTGCCCCTCTGGTCCCTTTTACATCTTTCCTCTCTCATCTTAAACCTATGTCGTCTAGTTTTGGACTCACATTCCCTGAGAAAATTACATTGGCTAATCACCCTCATGATCTTATCAACCTCTATAAGGTTTATCACCCTCATGATCTTATCAACCTCAGCCTCCGATAATCCAGGGATAATATCTCCAGCCAATTCATAGATCATTGAACATTATAGCGTAGTACAGGCTCTTCGGCCCTCAATGGTTTCACAGGTCGGTGCAGCAATCTGAAGCCCCTCTAATGGGGCAGCACAATGGCTCAGTGGTTAGCACTGCTACCTCACAGTGCCAGGGACCCGGGTTCAATTCCAGCCTCAGGCAACTGTCTATGTGGGATTTGCATATTCTCCCTGTGTCTGTGAGGGCTTGCTCTGGGTTCCTCCCACAGTCCAAAGATGTGCAGATCAGGTGAATTGGCTATGCTAAATTGCCCATAGTGTTAGGTGTATTGATCAGAGGGAAATGGGTCTGGGTGGGTTACTCTCCGGAGAGTTGGTGTGAACTTGTTGGACCAAAGGGTTGTTTCCACATTGTAAGGAGTCTAATCTAATGTACACTTTTCCATTCTCATCCATATGCCTATCGAATGACCATTTAAATGCCCTTAAAGTTGGCGAGTCTACTACAGTTGCAGGCAGTGCGTTCCATGCCCCTATTACTCTGAGTAAAGAAACTACCTCTGACTTCTGTCCTATATCTATCATCCCTCAATCTCTCTTTAGCTCAAACTGTCCAATCCTGACAACATCCTTGTAAATATTTTCTGCACTCTCTCAAGTTTCACAACATCCTTGCTATAGCATGGAGACCAGAATTGCGCACAGTATTCCAAAAGTGGCCTAACCAATGTCCTATACAGTCACAACATGACCTCCTAACTCCCATACTCAATGCACTGACCAATAAAAACAAGCAAAACAATCACCTACTTCACTATCCTGTCTACCTGTGACTTCACTTTCAAGGAACTCTGAACCTGCTCCCCAAGATCTCTCTGTTTGGCAATACTCCCCAGGGCCCTACCATGAAGTGTATAAGTCCTAGCCAGCTTTGTCTTCCCAAAATGTAACACCTCACATATATCTAAATTAAATTGCATCTGCTGCTCCTCAGCCCATTGACTCATCTAATCAAGGTCCTGTTGTACAGTCGGTTCTGATATAATGCAATAGTTCCGCTTTCACGTTATATAAAAAAATCACACAATAGCTGCGCCATTTAAATTAATGAGTCTGGAATTGCAAGTTCACATTCCACAAGTAACGGTCTAAATTCTTCAATCATGTTAAACCAAATTTGCACTGAAGAAACATGTGTTATAACAGAACCGACTGTACTCTGAGAGAACCTTCTTTGTTGTCACCTGCAAACTTACTAACTATTCCTCCGATATTCACATCCAAATCATTTATATAAATGACAAAAAGCAGTGATCCCAGCACTGATCCTTGTGGCACACTGCTGGTCACAGGCCTCCAGTCCAAAAAATCCTTCAACCCTCCACCATCCTCCATCTCCTACCCTCGAGCCAGTTTTGCATCCACATGGCTAGTTGTTCCTGTATTCCATGTGAGCGAACTTTGCTAACCAGTCTACCGTGCAGAACCATGATGGATGCTTTGCTGTGGCCCATCAAGGCAATGTCTTCTGCTCTCCCTTCATCAATCTTCTTTGTCACTTCTTCAAACAATTCAGTCAAGTTTGTGAGATGCAATTTCCCACGCACAAAGCCATGCTGACTACCCTTAATCAGTACTTGCCTTTCCAAATACATGTAAATCCTGTCCCTCAGAATTTCCTCCAGCAATTTATCAACCACTGAAGTTAAGCTCACTGGTCTGTAGTTCCCTGGCTTTTCCTTACTATCTTTCTTAAATAATGGCACCATTTTAGCCACCTTCCATCCTCCAGCACCTCACCCATGGTCATCAGCATACAAGTATTTAGCAAGGGGCCCAGCAATCACTTCCCCAGCTTTCTACCAAGTAATGGTATACACCTGATCAGGTCCTGGGGATTTATCCACCTTTTATGTGTCTGAAGCCTTCCAGCACCTCTGCCTCTGTAATATGGACACTTTAACATATCACTACTTATTTCACCAAGTTCTCTAGCTTCCATATCCTTCTCCACAGTAAATACAGATGTGAAATACTCATTTAGTATCTCACCCATCTCCTGTGGTTCCACACATAGACTTGCTTGTTGATCTTTAAGGAACCCTATTCTCTCTCTAGTTACCCATTTTTTGAATCTCTTTAGATTCTCCTTAACACTATTTGCCAAAGCTATCTCATGCCCCCGTTTTACCCTCCTGAGGATTTCCCTCTAGAGGATACTTTTACTGCCCTATGTTCCTCCGGGGATTCTCTCAATCCTAGATGTCTATACCTGACATATGGTTCCTTTTTCTTGACCAGAGCCTCAATTCTCTAGTCATCCAACATTCCCTATACCAACCAGCCTTGCCCTTCACACTAACAGGAACATACTGCCTCTGGACTCTTGTTATCACATTTTTGAAGGCCTTCCACTTTCCAACCATCCCGTTAATTGCAAGTAGTGTCCCCCAATCAACTTTTGAAAGCTGTTGCCTGATATCGTCAAAACTGGCCTTACTCCTATTAAGAACTTTAACTTTCAGATCAAGCCTATCCTTTTCCATGACAATTTGAAACCTAATGGAATTATGATCACTGATCCCAAAGTACTCCCCCACTGATATTGAACAGCATTGGATTTTATATTAAATTACACACTTGAAATTGTTATGTCTAAATCTACCATGGTTATGGTATTGTTACCTTTTGTTAAGAGAAATATTTCTGCAATTGGAATATTTTGGGAACTCTAGTTTTATTCTAAGGTGATGAAAAATAACTATTTAATATTAAGGTACCTATAACTTGTAGGCAACCAGTTTCTAAGATTTGCAAAAAAATACTGTGCCGTTGTAACCACAGAAATTAAAACATTCAATTTGAGATCCTTCATTTGCAATCATTGTTACTATGCCAAATTGCCCACGGAGGGAACAGAGAAATACAGCATGGGGTTATACAATTATGCAAGCTGTCAATAGTATTCTGCTAGCTTCAAAAAGAAAACAATAAAAAAAAGTCTTGACTGTTTTTCACCTCCTAGTTGTTTGCTTTTTCTTCTCTGACAAAATGCGTTCAATTTTGTTACCTTCCCAAAACATCACATAACCCAAGATTATGCACATAATCTGTAAACAGGATCCTTGACAGAATCACAAATCAAAGTAATTGCTAAACTGTTTAATCAAGTTGTGCTCAGAGTTGAATATAGACTGCAGGATATAAAGGAGATGCTGTATAACTGACCCAACTAGTCCATGGATCTCTTTTTCCTGAAAGAAACAAAGATAGCAGTAATTAATGACCCTGACTCTGTGCCAAAAAAGCTTTATTCTGACAATTCCAACTTAATTAAAACTTAAGACATTTCAATAGCCTCAAAGCCCCTGATGGGACAAACTCTTGCAGACTCGTGAGAAAATTTTGTAAGTTAAAGGAAAAGATCTGTGTTACCACTGGTACTATGACTCTAATCCCTGACTGTCAAAGAATCTATTTAGCAAAGTATTTTCTTTAACCAGCTCACACCTGCAGGCTTACTGGCACTTCCTCCACACCAGAGAAGGCGTTTTTGTACTTTGCGGAAGATTTGATAATAGAAGCCTTGCGGTTGCTTTTGTTTTTATTCATTGTTCATTAGCCTGTGAGTAGCGAAGGCACATTTGATATGCTTACCCTGTTTGGGGGTATAACTCAACTGTGAGCATTTGACATGGTACAATGACAGACCAGAAAGTTTGGTACAGCATCTTTAGTGCAAAAAGTTGTTCAAATTAGGCCACTCCGCTAATGGGGCTTTTTCAAAAATTAAGTGACATGCTGTTCTTTGACACTTTTTTTTGTAAGGCATAATTTGCAAAGCTTGACCCTGAAGATCCCAGACACTACATCCTTGGGTGGTTCATTTCTTATTTCTCGTATGTCTGTGTTTTTTTCAATTAGCATGCTTTAGAAATCCTGCCAGGTATGTCCATCAAATGCTGAAAATGGCAGCCCTGTTTATGTTGCATGCAAGCACAACAATTCTTAACAATTGACCCATTAGTTATCAAAGAGGGGGTAAAAACCTTGAAATAACATTGCTTGCATACTAATCGAAGTAAACAGTTACACAATTTGCATAACAAAAACAGTTTAATTTAATCTCCCCTGTAGAAAGACTTTTTGTGTATTGTGGACAATATCCGCCAGTTCCTTCTATCCTTAATAGAAGGAAGGATGTGATTTGTAAGGATAGCAAAGATAAATAGCAACTTGTCCATTAACGCTATGCAGGATGACATTGTCATGTTAAAGTTTTTTGGAGCAGACCAGTACGAACCACAATACGTATACATATATAGTTAGTAATGCATGTAATGACACTATACAAGTGACCAATTCTTGTCCTTGTGCAATGTCGAATGTTATGTGTTTGAAGGATTAATGATGAAAGACATTCGCTTACAGGTGAGTTTTCAAAAATTGTTCTTTTTTAATTGAATGTTGTACACTTAGATTCAGTTCAACATGTGCAAAGTAAATTACGCTGTTTGTCAAATGCACTAAATCCAAGTACATTACACATACCTTTTTAATATAGTTCTTTAATATGTATCATTTTTCACCTACCAGCTTAATATTTACTTGTGTCGCAGAATCTAATGACTAAAGTAAATCAAGGCCTAGAGGTCTATGCTCCATGCTTGGAGATACGTTGGACCATTCTAGGTCTGCAGTACAACTTTTCTGACTTAAAATTGTGCATATTTTAGCGTTTGTTTTTGCTGATTCAAATCAAGACCAATTTAGAAAGACTGTGCATCAATTCTGTTTTGTAAGATTTACCATCAGAAAATGAAAGAACATCTCTTTTTTGCAAACGGCATGTGATTAAAAACAGTTTGATTTTTCAATGCGGAAAAGGGGCCTCAGCCCTCAAAAGGGCACATCGCTTACTGGGAGCTGGAAGTTTCAGATTTGCGTGGGTTGTCTTGTAAATATGCCATTCATCTTAAACTTTTTTTAAAAAAAAATGTATTGGAACAAATGCTAAATTTGAGAAAGTAACCCTATTTAGCCTCTCACATATACTACTGCAGCCAGATCTGTTTCAAGCTCACTGAGAAAAAAAAATCAACATTTCAAATATATCCAATTGCAGCTCATGAGAAGAACTGAAGAGTCTGATTCCTGTGGTATCCTTCATTTACACAAATAAAGATTGCAGCACATGGAGGTCAATGAGATTATGCAGTCAATAAACTAATTCTGAATGGTAGTGCCTGCTGACTTAAAAATAATAATCAAATCAACATGTCTACAGGAAACTGCTTAGATCTTTTACAAACTAAATATTAAGTAAATACATGAATGCGTGTAGAAATTGGGTTTGTGTGAATGTATACACATCGACTGAGTGTTGCTTTGCACATGTCTAATGTATAGCTGTATGTTCATACTGTGCATGTGTAGGAGTACTGTAAATACTGAATCTAGCTGTCTGAATCTGTATCCATTTGTTATTGTGGATAGGATTATTTGACTTGAGGTATATTAAAGAAAAAAGTTCTCTATTATTCTCAATTGTCAGAATTTAACGTCATCTTTTGCAACTTTGAATGAGTTCTGACAAACTTATGGAGCATATAACATGTCCAACTGAGTCCTGTAGGGTTTACAGTAGAATAAATTTTGAGGTATTTTACGTTCTAATAAGTCAGTGGGTGTTTTTGATTAAAATGGATGTCAATCTTAATGAAGGATCATAGTTTGATATTCGGGGGTATAACTCAACTGTGAGCATTTGAACGGTACAATGACAGACCAGAAAGTTTGGTATAGCATCTTTAGTGCAAAAAGTTGTTCAAATTAGGCCACTCCGCTAATGGGGCTTTTTTCAAAAATTAAGTGACGTGCTGTTCTTTGACACTTTTTTTTTGGTTACCTTGGTCTTCTCTCTTAAGTTGTTTCTTTTTTAGACTTTAATTATTGCTGGTTGCTTGGCTAGCTTGTTCTTTATTAACACTAAGCAGACCACCACCTGATGCAAATAGCGGATTCAGAGGAACAGTTAATCTCTCTTCACAGATATCATCATCTACAGGTTTCCTCACTTCTTTTCTAGGAGTCCATTCTAAGATAATGTATACAAGCAGGAATGAGCAGAAAAGCAGAACTGTGTTCTCATTACTCTCATTGTCCTCTTTTGGTTTTTTTTTTCAGCATTTGCAAAAGCATGAGAGTGCGACGAACTCCAAGTCTTGCTATTACAACTGTGGCCTTTGCAACTACACCACCAAGGCCAAGCTGAACTTGGTTCAGCACGCACGGTCTCTGAAACACCAGCAGACAGAGAGCCTGCACAGGCTACAGTTACATCAGCAGGGGCTGGCACCAGAGGAGGACAATCTCAATGAGATCTTTTTCGTTAAAGAATGCCCACCGAATGAATCTGGTGAGTACCCACAGCTGGCTGTCCTGTTGCCAACCATCTCTTTTGGTACCTAGAACTTGTCCTGCAATGTAAAACACGTTGGTTTTAAACTCTCAGACACAAACATGTTGTTCCTATTAAGGCCTTCTTTTTATATCAGTAACATACGCAGTCCTGCATGCAGTGACATCTTTAGCAGGCTTGCAGGAGGTTATGAAACTCTACCTTGGGAGGATCTCATAGTGAAATTTTTCCCCCCAGAGTGAGCTTTAATTTCCTTTCTCATGACTAAAGCAATTTGGCTTTCATTTAAAAGTTTCTTCGCTGCCAGCAGTTAATAAGTGTAACAGGACTGTAAAACGTGCGGAGACAAAAAAAAGATTAATAGTTTTATTTGAGAGCGACCTGTAATTTAAAACATAAGACTAGTCAGAGTCCATTATTCAATAATTCTAATATTAACAATACCTTCCAAACCAAGCGGCTAACTTGTTTTTGCTTTGGTTGACCCGGAGGAGGGAAACTGCTAACACGTTTTGAATGGCATTCCAAAGCTGAATTAATCTCTGTTCCCTAAAGTGTCCTGTTTATACATGAAATCCAGAAACAGATGGTCATGAGCTGAAAACCACATGCGAAACTTTCTGCATTAAAACTGCCCACATTGGAATTAAATGAGACGTCTGTACTTTTGGCTTTAATTATAACTGGATCAAAGGTGATGCAAGGATTGGGCGCTCAAGAAAGGCTTATTTAGATAATGGCTGTTATGCACTTTAAAATCTTTACATCAGTCCTGGTTGAAATAAAGACCACTGCATGTGACGAGTTGAGATTTTGGTAGTCAAATGCACTTTTATTTATTGATTAGCTTAAGCTGTTAGGGCTAAAGTTAAATGTTTTACAAAACCTGCTCAAAGTACAGAGTTTTAAATAATCTCAGTGAAACAAATCCAATGGTAGATTGTCGAACACTGTGTAGTCAAGGGATCAGTATATTGATCTTACAGTTGTGTCTGATTACTTTAACCCCTTATGATCCAAACTGACCTAATTCTCTTGAGCATAAAGCACCAAAAACACTAAACCTGAAGCTGGTTTTAGAATAAACATATTTGGTTTTATTCTTTTTCATTGCTTGTCATTTACCTATCAGGATTTCAGTTAGAAAATATTTTACCAATTAATATCAAGGTGAGAGAGAGAAATTTGAACGAGCGAAGAGCTTGCATTGTTGTCGTAAACGTTAGATTTGCAGGATATAAATTTCTTTACAGACATAGCTGATTTACAAAGACACCGATGGATGTGGATATATGTCGCTGTTTTTTGTTGGTTTATAACAACTTCAAATCGGGATCTGTTTGAGACTATCTGGAAAGAACATGTTGAAGTTTTACTGACATGCACTAAAATTGAGAATGCTTGGGTCAGTGAACGCAGTGTGCTTATATTGTGCATTTCTGTTGGACCAGTATTTGTCGGAAGAAAATAACATTGACCACAAAAAGTTTTTGCATCCTTCAATTACAGCAGTGACTTTTTATGATCATGTTGAGGTGTAGATCTGGCAGCATTCTGTCAAATTAATTTTTTATTTTGTTTTGAGTTTATAAGGCTCATGGTTCCAAATTATTGGGCAAAACTTGCATTGTCATTTTTTTTCTTCCTATCTTGTAACACACTAAGAATTGGCAGGGCCAATCATTGACTCATCCGTGGCTACCAATTTGGCTTATAAGACAGATGAGCATCTACAGCTGTATGTCCCATTACTTCATACATGCTGTGTCTTCTTGGTAATGCAGAAACTTACCAGTACAGATTCACTTTACTAGAATCTAAGGGGACTGAAAATTAACAGGAGCACTGTAATCAAAGATGCACAAATGTTTTGAAAACTCTGTTTGAAAGTAATCTTCAAACTAACATTCTAAAGAGGAAGAGAGATTTAGTAATAATCAAATGGTGCGGGGAGTGGGGGGGGGGGGGGGGGGGGGGGGTGGTGAGGAGAGGAGAGCAGGGTCTACAGAATTATACCATAGTATTTCACAAAAGTATTCTTGATCCTGGAGAACATGCCTAATGTGAGATCCAAGTTTTTGTAAACATTTAATTGTGGTCTGAAAATATAAAGGGGTTATAGGTTTTTTTTTCACTTTTCCCTCATGCCATTCTGTTTTCCAGACACAAAAATTGATTTTACATTTTGTGTGGCACAGGAGCAGTTTCAATGCTGATTGTTAGGACAGCCAGTTCAGTGCCAAATACAGTAGCATTTTTTTTGGAAGGAAATCCAACAGAATTTGATTTTGTTGATAACAGTGAAACCTCCTGGGCTAGTTCCTGTGGAGCTTTCTGTGGGTGCAATTTAGTAAAAACAATGACTGCAGATGCTGGAAACCAGATTCTGGATTAGTGGTGCTGGAAGAGCACAGCAGTTCAGGCAGCATCCAAGGAGCAGCAAAATCGATGTTTCGGGCAAAAGCCCTTCATCAGGAATAAAGACAGAGAGCCTGAAGCGTTGAGAGATAAGCTAGGGGAGGGTGGGGGTGGGGAGAGAGTAGCATAGAGTACAATAGGTGAGTAGGGGAGGGGATGAAGGTGATAGGTCAGGGAGGAGGGTGGAGTGGATAGGTGGAAAAGAAGATAGGCAGGTAGGACAAGTCATGGGGACAGTGCTGAGCTGGAAGTTTGGCACTAGGGTGAGGTGGGGGAAGGGGAAATGAGGACACTGTTGAAGTCCACATTGATGCCCTGGGGTTGAAGTGTTCGAGGCGGAAGATGAGGCGTTCTTCCTCCAGGCATCTGGAGGTGAGGGAGTGGCAGTGAAGGAGGCCCAGGACCTCCATGTCCTCGGCAGAGTGGGAGGGGGAGTTGAAATGTTGGGCCACAGGGCGGTGTGGTTGATTGGTGCGGGTGTCCCGGAGATGTTCCCTAAAGCACTCTGCTAGGAGGCGTCCAGTCTGCCCAATGTAGAGGAGATCCCATCGGGAGCAACGGATACAATAAATGATATTAGTGGATGTGCAGGTAAAACTTTGATGGATGTGGAAGGCTCCTTTAGGGCCTTGGATGGAGGTGAGGGAGGAGGTGTGGGCTCAGGTTTTGCAGTTCCTGCGGTGGCAGGGGAAGGTGCCAGGATGGGAGGGTGGGTTGTAGGAGGGCGTGGACCTGACCAGGTAGTCATGGAGGGAACGGTCTTTGCGGAAGGCGGAAAGGGGTGGGGAGGGAAATATATCCCTGGTGGTGAGGTCTTTTTGAAGGTGGCGGAAATGTCGGCGGATGATTTGGTTTATGCGAAGGTTGGTAGGGTGGAAGGTGAGCACCGGGGCGTTCTGTCCTTGTTACGGTTGGAGGGGTGGGGTCTGAGGGTGGAAGTATGGGATGTGGATGAGATGCGTTGGAGGGCATCTTTAACCACGTGGGAATGGAAATTGCGGTCTCTAAAGAAGGAGGCCACCTGGTGTGTTCTGTGGTGGAACTGGTCCTCCTGGGAGCAGATACGGCAGAGGTGGAGGAATTGGGAATACAAGATGGCATTTTTGCAAGAGGTAGGGTGGGAAGAGGTGTAATCCAGGTAGCTGTGGGAGTCGGTGGGTTTGTAAAAAATGTCAGTGTCAAGCCTCTCTGAGGTGATGAGAAGTGCACATGATTTGACAACTTGACCCTGGAGAGGTATTTGCTAACTGCTCGCCAACTCTCAGTTAATTTCTGGCTGAGGTCCACTGGGGACCATTGCCAGCAATTAAGACCCTTTAGATACTAAATGACCACCACTTACAGGCCTCAACTCGCCACCGGCTAGATTACCTACATTCTAAGCAAAGTGGCTGATTCCCCACCTAGGGAGCCAGGGAGACCGAACTGTTGTTTTAGTTTGGAGGGCATGGGATGAACCGTTCTGACTATAATCTGAGGCCATTCGGGGGCAAGGATGAGATGAAGGAGGCAGTAACTGAAAGCCATCATCTTGGCCTTGACCCGAATACCTGAGGTGATAAGTTGAAGTGGCAGACAACCGGAAACTCACGGTCTTTTATTGTGGACAAGTGTTCTGTGGTGCAGTCCTCCAGTCTATGCTTTGTTCCCCCAATTTAGAGGAGACCATGTTGTGAGCAGCGACTAGATTGGGTGAAATGCAGGTAAAACGCTGCCTTCACCTGGAAGGTGTATTTGGTCCCTGGGATACTGAGGAGGGAAGAGGTAAATGGGCAGGTATTACACCTTCTGCAGGGAAAGGTGTCGTGAGACTGTGGGTGGTTGTTATGAATGGAGGATGGGTGGATCAAGGTGTCACAGAGGGAACAGTCTTTGAGGAAGGCTCACAAAGGAGAGGAGGGGAATGGATTAGATTAGATTACTTCGATTAGTTTACTTACAGTGTGGAAACAGGCCCTTCGGCCCAATAAGTCCACACCGACCCGCCGAAGCGCACCCACCCAGACCCATTCCCCTACATTTACCCCTTCACCTAACACTACAGGCAATTTAGCATGGCCAATTCACCTAACCTGCACATTTTTGGACTGTGGGAGGAAACCAGAGCACCTGGAGGAAACCCATGGAGACACGGAGAATGTGCAAACTCCACACAGTCAGTCGCCTGAGGCGGGAATTGAACCCGGATCTCTGGCGCTGTGAGGCAGCAGTGTCAACCACTGTGCCACCGTGCTGCCCACCATAGGTATCTGGCAATGGCATTCCTTCGGAGGTGGCATAAGTAGTGGCTAATGATCCTCTGGATATGGACGCTGGTGGGATGGTCAGTGAGCACAAGAGGGACCCTATTGCTGTTGTTGGAGGGAAGAGAGGCGGTGAGGGCTGAAGTGTGGGAGAATGGTTGGATCCAGCTAAGGGCCCTGTCAACTCTGGTGTTGGGGAATCCTTGGTTGAGGAAGAAGATGGACACCACTTGTTCCCTGGCTAACATCTCTGTCTTTTGGCTTGTTGCAGTACTCCACTGAAGCTCAGTGCAAGCTGCAAGAACAGCAGTTCATTTTCCACTTGGGAGCTCAACATTCTTCTAGACTCGATATTAATTTAAACAGTTTTTGAGTTTCAGGCACCTTCTCACATGTTGTTACCCCAACCCCCACACATCAGGCTTTGGTTTGCTATTACATATTGTGGCTGAAAATGTGTTGCTGGAAAAGCGCAGGAGGTCAGGCAGCATCCAGGGAACAGGAGAATCGACGTTTAGGGCATAAGCCCTTCTTCAGGAATGAGGAAAGTTTGTCCAGCAGGCTAAGATAAAAGGTAGGGAGGAGGGACTTGGGGGAGGGGCGTCGGAAATGTGATAGGTGGAAAGAGGTCAAGGCGAGGGTGATAGGTCAGACTGGGGTGGGGGCGGAGAGGTCAGGAAGAAGATTGCAGGTTAGGAAGGCGGTGCTGAATTCGATGGATTTGACTGAGACAAGGTGGGGGGAGGGGAAATGAGGAAACTGGTGAAATCCGAGTTCATCCCTTGTGGTTGGAGGGTTCCTAGGCGGAAGATGAGGCGCTCTTCCTCCAACCGTCGTTTTGTTGTGGTCTGGCGGTGGAGGAGTCCAAAGACCTGCATATCCTTGGTGGAGTGGGAGGGGGAGTTGAAATGTTGAGCCACAGGATGGTTGGGTTGGTTGGTCCGGGTGTCCCAGAGGTGTTCTCTGAAACGCTCCGCAAGTAGACGGCCTGTCTCCCCAATATAGAGGAGGCCACATCGGGTGCAGAGGATGCAATAGATGATGTGTGTGGAGGTGCAGGTGAATCTGTGGCGGATATGGAAGTTTCCTTTGGGGCCTTGGAGGGAGGTGAGGGGGGAGGTGTGGGCGCAAGTCTTGCACCTCCTGCGGTTGCAGGGGAAGGTGCCAGGAGTGGAGGTTGGGTTGGTGGGGGTGTGGATCTGACGAGGGAGTCACGGAGGGAGTGGTCTTTACGGAATGCTGATAGGGGAGGGGAGAGAAATGGGGTGGTGGGGTCCGTTTGGAGGTGGCGGAAATGACGGCGGATGATGCGCTGTACATGGAGATTGGTGGGGTGGTAGGTGAGGACCAGTGGGGTTCTGTCCTGGTGGCGGTTGGAGGGGCGGGGCTCAAGGGCGGAGGAGCGGGAAGTGGAAGAGATGCGGTGGAGGGCATCGTCGACCACGTCGGGGGGGAAATTGCGGTCCTTGAAGAAGGAGGCCATCTGGGTTGTGCGTTTTTGGAACTGGTCCTCCTGGGAGCAGATGCGGCGGAGTCGAAGGAATTGGGAGAATGGGATGGCATTTTTACAGGGGGCAGGGTGGGAGGAGGTGTAGTCCAGGCAGCTGTGGGAGTCGGTCGGTTTGTAGTAGATGTCCGTGTTGATTCGGTCGCCTGAGATAGAAATAGAAAGGTCGAGGAAGGGGAGGGAGGAATCTGAGACTATCCAGGTGAATTTGAGGTCGGGGTGGAAGGTGTTGGTGAAGTGGATGAACTGTTCAACCTCCTCGTGGGAGCACGAGGCGACGCCGATACAGTCATCGATGTAGCGGAGGAAAAGGTGGGGGGTGGGGCCAGTGTAGTTGTGGAAGATGGACTGTTCCACATATCCTACGAAGAGGCAGGCATAGCTGGGGCCCATGCGGGTGCCCATGGCTACTCCTTTCGTTTGGAGGAAGTGGGTGGATTGGAAAGAGAAGTTGTTCAGGGTGAGGACCAGTTCAGTCAGTCGAAGGAGGGTGTCAAGGAAGGGTACTGGTCGGTACGGCAGGAAAGGAAGAAGCGGAGGGCTTTGAGTCCTTCGTGATGGGGGATGGAGGTGTACAGGGACTGGATGTCCATGGTGAAAATAAGGCGTTGCGGACCGGGGAAGCGAAAATCATGGAGCAGGTGGAGGGCATGGGTGGTGTCCCGAACGTAGGTGGGGAGTTCTTGGACTAAGGGGGACAGGACGGTGTCAAGGTATGCGGAGATGAGTTCGGGGCAGGAGCAGGCGGAGACAATGGGTCAGCCGGGGCAGTCAGGTTTGTGGATTTTGGGTTACATATTGTGAGCCACTAATAGTCCCCATTAGCAACTATTCATTCTCCAAGGCAGAGCATTATCCACTTTGTCTGTCCAACTGTTCTTCTCTCTCTTTGGGCTCCATCTCCACTAGCATTTACTCCTTACCCCCTTCACCCACCCTATCTTCTGCATAAAAATTAACGTTTTCTGAGCTACCATCATTTCTGAAGAAGGGTCACTGAACCAGAAACATTACTTATGATTTCTTTCCACCGATGCTGCCAGAGATTTCTCAGCAATTTCTGCTTTTGTTTCTGATTTCCAGCATCTACAGTTCTTTCAGTTTTTTCATTTAATGATTTCTTCAAAATGATACAAGGGCAGATTGGACAAAGTTGGATTGTTTTGCCAGAGCATCTGAGGTTGAGAGGTGACCTGAAAGAAGTGTATTAAGTAAAGAGAAGCATGGGTAGGTTGAATAGTTAGTCCCTTTTTATTCCCAGGGTGGAAGTGTCAAATACCCTAGGGGTCATAGGTTTAAGGTGAGAGGGGAACTTTAAAGGAGATGTGCGAGAAAATTATTTGTAAACACCGGGTGGTAGGTACTGGAATGCATTACCAGAAGGTGATAGAAACAGATATAACAGCAAAGTTTAAAAGGGCTGGGAATAGAGGGATATCCATCATGTGCAGGTAGATGGATTAGTTTAAAGTGGCATCATGGTCAGCACAGACATGGTGGCCGAAGGATCCGTTCCTCTGCTGTTCTACATTCTATGTCACTGATTAGAAAGATGCAAGTGTCCTACAGGATTTTTCTCTCATGACAGAGTAAGATTAAAAGGGAATTTTTGCAATAATACATAGATTAAACGTGAGACATGTAGCCCATTGATTCAAATCATTGAAGTGAAGAAGAGAAAACGTAAACAGTAACTTCAAGTGGCTTTTGGAATATCTTTCTGAATAAGAATGCAGAGACCACTGCAGCTTGTTATAAAACTAGTTTTTCTTCATCTCAACAATTATTTAGAATGTTTTTTTTTAGTTTAATGAAAGAAATGCCACATGGAAGGAAACATTATGAAAATCAACATAGACTTAAATTCTCAGCTACTTAAATCGTAAAACTCATTTAATTTCACACACGCTGTTTGTAGTTTTATAAAATCTGCCTTTCCTCCCATTACAATGAAAAGACACAAACTTTATTTGGATTCCACAGTGTAGACAAATGGTAATCTGCTTCCTTCCTGTCTTTTATTCATTTCACGTGTTACCTTTCTTTATAATATGACACATAAATGTTTTTCATAATCTGGCAAGATGAAGAAGTGCAGGGAACTCACTGCAAATGTTAATTGCTTTTTAAAAATTCAATAGAAATGTTAGCTATCTCTGTATAATTTTAGACTGTTTAAGAAATAGTAAATCATTCATAGGCAGATATTATGCTTCCCTGTGCATTATACCCTCTCTCTATTAACACACTTCGGTTGAAGAGCATTATTCACCACTTATTCCATATTAGAAAATAACCTTTTAACAGCTGACTCAAAGCTTATGTCTCCAGCTCTGGAAGCTTATCAATAATTAGGATTGCTCTTGAAACAAATGTTACCTTTGGAAATAAACTAATTTTAAAAAAATCAAGTACTGAGGTGGAAAAAATTATAAATGCTTTGACTGTTCTTATTGTTTCTTGCAATATGGTTAGTTATTAAAGCAAGGCTGATGCTAGACCAAGAGACCTTGGGGTACAGGTTCATAGTTTTTTGAAATTGGAGTTGCAGATAAGCAGAATACTGAAGAGGCATTTGGTACACTTGCTTTTATTGGTCAGAGCATTGAGTACAGGAGTTGGGATGTCATATTACCATTTACAGGACATTGGTTAGGCCACTATTAAAGTCCTGCGTTCAGTTCTGGTCTCCTGGTTTTAGGAAAGATGTTGTTGTATTCGAAAGCTTGCAGAAACTATTTACAAAGAGGTTGCTGGGATTGGAGGGTCTGAGCTAAATGGAGAGGCTGAATAGGCAGGGGCTTTATCCTTAGAGCATCATAGGCTGAGGTGTGACATTATAGAAGTTTATAAATGCATAAGGGGCAGGGATAGCCAATGTCTTTTTCCCAGGGTAGGGGAGCTCATAACTAGAGGGCATAGGTTTGAGATGAGAGGAGAAAGATTTAGAAGGGACCTAAGGGGCAACATTTTAATGCAGAGGGTGGTGTGTGTATGGAATGAGCTACCAGAGGAAATGGTGAAGACTGGTACAATTACAGCATTTAAAAGGCATCTGGATGGGTATACAAATAGGAAGGGTTAGAGGGATATTGACCAACTGTTAGCAAATGGGACTAGATTAATTTGGGCTATTTGTTTTACATGGACAAGTTGGATTGACGATTCTGTTTCCATACTGTATAATTGACTCAATGATAGAGGATAGTGCTGAAAGATTTGCTTGTACTGCATATGTTGTCTTCTTCTGCCTCAAGGGCTGTTCACAATCTCAAACCTTTTTTTTGGAAGCAATGCTGAGAGGAGGGACTGTCTGTACAAAGTTGAGGATCTGAGGACCAGCCAGCTTGATGAAATGCAAGTTCATGGAAGTCATTTGTCAATGGACAGCTGAATTTGAGCATTATTCCTGTCTATGGATACCTCATAACGCAGTATGGCAGCACATGTTTGAAGTGACTAGGACTGAGGAGACTTGTTGCAGCAAGGAAGCATTTATTCGAGGTGAAATAATCACAAAACATAATAATAATAAGGTAAAGGGAAAGATGAGCAAAGAAAAATCTGTTACCTTAGATTATGAACAAAATTATGTCTAGTCAGAGAGAAACAAATGGAGAGAGGAATAATAAAAGAAGCAGTTAGTAACAGAATCAAAGAATCTTTTCTTCATTCAGGTATTTTTCTGATGATGCAGACGCCACAAAATAAACATCATTTTTTTAGAAAATGTATAACTTAATGGAAGGAAAATCACAGATGAATTGATTTACAGTCATATACTTTGTTCTGCCCAGTTTTTTTAAACTTGCTGTGCTGAGGTGATCCAATTCATCTGAATACAGACCAAGGAAAATCTTCCCTTAAATTATTTTTGTAACCTTGAGTATTAAATTTAGGGTGGTACACAGTATGGCATATGTTAAATATACAAAGTAACTTCTATGCTGCACTATTTTGCTTTTGGAGTAACACACACGATGGAACAAAAGTAAAATAGTGTGGCATTTGGGAGTCTGAAATTAAAAAGAGAAATGCTGGAAATATTCAGCAAGTTGGACAGCATTTCTGGATGGGAAAACCAAATTAGTGACTGCAAAAAATGACACTGTAACGGCAGTTTCTCAGCACTACAAATGTTCTTTTGTGTCCATGTGGTGTTCCAACTGTAGACATGTACTTCTAAAGCAGCTTTTGCTAGATTCCAGTTTAATGGCAACTTGCATTCTGCAGGAGGAATGCCTACCAGAGGCCTACTAGACAGATTGTGATGAGTCACCACATAGTGCTAATTTTGATACCAATGCTGTTATTTTCAAAATGTAACTTCAGCCAATGTTGTCCCTGAACCTAGCACACTTGAGCATGAAAGGGAAGCAAGGCTAGACTATTAATCCAAGGACCCAGGCAATGTCCTGGGGATCTGGGTTTGATTCCCACCATGGAATTTGTATTCAATAAGAATATGGAATTCAGTGTTTAATGATGACCACGAAACTGTTGTAAAAGCCCATCTCATTCACTAATGTCCTTGAGAGGTGAAAAATGCTGTTTTTACCTTGCCTGGCCATCACATGACTCCAGACCCACAGCAATGGGGTTGACTCTCAACTGCCTTCTGGGCAATAAGAGATGGACAATAAATGCTGCCCTGGTCAGTGGTGTCCATGTCCTTGAATGAGTAAATATAAAGATGAGCCTTCACCCCCTTCTTCGAAAGGCATTTTGGACCCTGAGCTTTATAAGTAATAGCATAAGGAATGAAAGCAAGGGAATTATGGTGAACCTTTTGTAAAAGTTGGTCGAGAATTCACATCAACTTGATATTATGTCTAATGGGGCGTTGTACACGGGGGCAAATATGAACACTTCATGGATAATGCAGAAAAGATTTACAGCACGTGGTGGGGGGCGTGGTTGAAGACCTTGATAGAGAAATCATGGAGAAGGTGGGTTTGATCTCCTCAGAAGATTGAGAGGGGATTTGATACAAATGTTCAAAATGATGACTGGTCTAGATAATTGTTGGAGACAAATTGTTCCCATTGGTGGAAGGATTTAAAGCCAGAGGAGATGGATTTAATGGGATTAATTCTTTTGACAATGGGAAATGTGAGGAAAAGCTTGCTTAAGGATTTTGTGGTTACAATATGAAATACACTGTCTCAGCGTGTGGTTGCGACAGGTTCAGTTGTGGTTTTCTGAAGGGAATTGGATAAACACCTGATGAGAAATTTTGCAGGGCTTTAGAAAGAGTTAGAGAGAAAGGCACAACCTGCATTGTTTTTGCAGAAAACTGGCATAGACTCAATTGGCCCAAGGCCCTCCACCAAATGTTATAACTATCCTTTGAATCTACCTTCCATTAACAAACAGAAGACCTCAATTTGAAGTGTTTGATGTTTTCCACTCTTATTTAAGTTTGGTGAGGTTTACAGGGAGTGGAATGGTATATGAAAACCTTGGCTTTCATTTGATTTGTTTCATACAAATCGCTTGTTCTCAGCCATTGGTGGGTTGCCATCTTTTAGTCCACAGCATGACAGGGTGAAAGGGCAGAGGTAACACAGGAGCATAATTTGCTGGAAGGAGGAGGAGGAGGAAGTGGCAAAAGACTCAGCAGGGTGCCATCTCCACCTAGGTCCTATCCGACCTTCAGTGAAAAATGGATTGTGACTTCTCTGCTTTTAGAAGGAAGGAGAAAGTGAGGACTGCAGATGCTGGAGATCAGAGCTGAAAATGTGTTGCTGGAAAAGCGCAGCAGGTCAGGCAGCATCCAAGGAGCAGGAGAATTGACGTTTCGGGCATGAGCCCTTCTTCAGGAATGAGGAAAGGACCTACAGAAATCTGACACCTGTTCCAGATCTGCAGTCTCAAACCAGGCTGGGAATAGTGCTGCCAGTGGCATTAAAGGTTACCATGACCATGAACTGCATTGAAACAGGATCCTTTCTGAATGGAGCAGATGACATCTCTACGTTCTCATCATTTGTGATCCTAATCTGCATAAGGGAAGTTACAAATCTTCAGTAAATCAGAAGAGGGCATAATGACATTCCTTTTCCAGGGACACTTTGGTAGAGTGAATGTGTGGTTTTACCAGTATAGCAGGGAACTTCGATTGCATACACATTGTCTTGAAGGTACCATTTTAAATGCAGACATGTACATTTATTTTCTTTATTCGTTCATGGAATGTGAGTGTCACTGGCTGGGCTAGCACTTATTGCCCAACCTTAATTGCCCAGAGTCAACCATATTGCTGTGGATCTGGAGTCACATGTTTCTTTCTTTACAGAACATTAGTGAACCATGTGTGTTTTTCTGACCACCGACAATGGTTTCATCGTGAGACTCTTCATTCCAGATTTTTATTTGAATTTAATTGCAGGATTTGAGCCTAGGACTCCCTGTGGTATCGGGAACAATAGTCTAACGATAATACTGCAAGACCATCTGCAGTCTCAAATTGTTCCACTCCCTGAAGTGATACATATCCATGTTTTCACATCATTGGCGGGTGGGGTGGGGTGGTGGTGTCCCCTATCCTGGCTACAGTCATGACGTCTTTCATCTGTGCCATGTGAACTAAACCACATGTCTTTGAGCCTCTTTGCGAAACTGGATGGCAATGACTATTGACTAACAGTCACACAGCTCAGCTGTCCTGTTATGTGCCCTCTTGATCATACAGTGGAAACACAAGCCACTCCAAATCAAACTTTCAGAACCAATTTTATCAATTTAAGCTATTCCATAGAAAACTTTACTCATTACCTTTGTGCATCCTCTTGACGTCTGTCTTTTATGTAGCTTTGCCTACCATAGTGCTTCTATGCTGTGAGACCATAGCAGGACAAAGTGGTTGGTGAAAGATTGCAGACTTTCTCTGGGTGGATGGGGGAGGACTGATCTTCCACTATGACCTCGAGGAACACTGGGTCTGGATAGTTAAACTTTAGACTGCACTACTTCTGTAGAAGGGAGTAGCAGTCTGGATAACTGGTTGGGCAAAAGCAAGGGTGCAGTAGCAGCGGTGGGAGGGAAAATGCTGTTGTTCCTCTGTCCTTTTTAATGATGCACTGTGCAGGTGACTGAAACCATGGAATCATTTGGGATCAAATGATAGTATTTCTTTATCAGTCGTCTTCTTTAAACACTTCCTCTTAGCATGATTGTCTGCACCGTTGGCAGTTCTTCGGTAACTAAAAGGGAAAAGACACAAGGGTAGAGAAGAGGAGAAAGCCAGAGGTGCATGGTTAAACTGTCTGCAGCTTGTAAATTGGAAGAAAATTGTGGGGTAAGCAAGAAGTAAGAAGTGAAAAAAGGATGAAGAGTGAACACAATTATCTTCTAGTGTCCTTTCTAAACCACCGGACCAAACCTCAATCACGGTAACTCCATCTCCCTCATAAATGCAAGGACATGAAACATTGTCTGTTCTCCATGAGTTTGTCCCTGCTATCTTCAGTTTGGTGCCACTTTGTTCCCTCTGTCTCTTGCAGGAAAATGTCAATGAGTATGGTGGTGTGTGTTGGGTGATGTAGCTGTCATAGCTGAATAGCTGGCAATGTGTGCAAGCTGAGAGAGGTGGGTGTGAGGACAAGGTGAGGTTTATCATTCTTCACCATGGAGATTTTTGGTATGTGAGTCATGAGGTTGTGGGACATTGCGCACTGTCTAAGGCTGATGGATCAAGTGACTTTCAAAACTTTATTCGCTGATCTCACCCACTTGTGATACTTGAAGTTTTTGCAACACTGCGTCAGAGTCCTCAGTCCTACACTGCTGGCATTGACAGGTATGATGATCTGTTGTCACTGTCTTCCCTACATCTACATGGAAGGTGCCTCTCTTCCTCCAACCCAATAATCTTTTACCTTTGTCATCCATGGATCTGTCTACCGCTGCATTAATCGTGCTCATTGACTTTATACAGTCACTTGAAGTTCTGGTGCACATGCTGACGTGCTGGGGTGTGGGGGAGGCAGTGGGGGGGGGCACTGCTGTTGTGCGGAAAGCCAGAGATCCATGCGACAGAAAAAATAATTAGGGGAAATGTTGTCTATCTCCTCTGCTCTGGGAAAGAGTTCCACAGATGCACGATTAACAGAGAGAAAAATGCTCTACTCACCTCTATCTTATGTGGGAGATCCCTTTACTTTTAAACACAAGGGGAAAATTCCTTTAAGCATCCACCACATTTAGTCCTAATGAGATCTTGTACCTTAAAAAGAATATCTTTTTTCCCTAACCTCCAGTGGGTAGAGGCCTATATTTTGCAATCTTTCCTCATGAAGTAACTTCCCTCAAGATAATTTTCGTCATTCCAGATAACAGTCTGGTGAATTGTTTTCGATGCATGTATATTCTTCCTTAGATAAAGAAACATATCATGTATGCAGCACGCCAGATGTGTTCTCATCAAGATCCTGTACAACTGCAAGATTTTTAATTTTCCATTCTCCTTGTAGCGAGTGGGAACTTTTAATTGACCTTTTATCACTTGCTGTACCTGTGTACTAACATCTTGTAGTTTGTACAGCAGCACATTTAGGTCTTTCTGTATCTTGGTTCTTCAATCTCTCTCCTCTTAAATAATGTGCCCATTTTCTACTCTTCCTGTCAAAGTGGACAAGTTTGCATTTTCCTACATTATATTGCATTTGTCAATTCTTTTGCCAACTCCCTGAGCCTATCTCAACTCCTGTAACAGGGTTTCTTTGGTTCTCCTCACAACTTAATTTCTGACCAGTTCAGGCTGGTTTGAGTTAGCTATAGAATAACTAATAGTCTGGTTTATGTTGTTTATAATGTACCAATCTAGAACACTTTGTCTGGTGTGCAGCTTATGATTTCAAGTATGTTGGATGAGAGAACTGCTTGGAAGAATAGCAAGATCCTGAATGTCAAACACAAAGATGAACAGATAATTCTATGTAGGACAACACCCAACTTGGAGAGTTAGATCTCAAACAACAACATCTGACAATCCACTACTTAAATGAAGACAGACTGTGACAGTCTGATTAGCTTACCGCAAGACACCTAAAATAATTATACACCTTAAATAATTATACATTTGTATGTCCCGAACAGATGTTGCAATTAAAAATGGCAACAGCCCATACTGGAAGTGAGATCAAGGCACTAAGTACAGTGCTGAATTTTTTTAACTCTTTCATGTGATGCTGGCATAATTGGTAAAGCTGGTGTTTGTTACCTGTCAGGTGGTAGAGGTCATAGGATTGAAAGGTGCTGTTGAAGAAGGCTTATGGTATACATGGCTCCCAGCTCTGCCTTGGTAACACAGGTAGTGAATGTTGAAGATTGTGGATGTGGTAATGATCAAGCAGCCACTTTGTCTTGAATGATATTGAGATTCTTGAGCATTGTGGAGGCATACTCATTAGGCAAGTGAGCAGCGTTCCATCAAACTCCTGACTTGTGCTTTCCAGATGATGGACAGGCTTTTGAGAGTCAGAAGGTGAATTGCTGTATGCAGGATTCTAGCCTCTCACCAGCTATTGTAGTCACTGTGTTCATAGGTTTAGTCCAGTTCAGTTTCTGGGTCAATGATAAACCCCAGAATGTTGCTAGTGAACTTCAGTGATGGGAATACCATTTTTTAAAAAAGAAGTCATGGGATGAGGGTGTTGCTGACCTGATCAACATTTATTGCCTATCCTTCATGGCTCAGGGCAGTTGGTAGTCAATCGCATTGCTTTGGGTCAAAAATATGTGTCGGCCAGACTGGGAAATGATGGCAGATTTTCTTCTCTAGAGGGCATTAGTGAACCAGACATGCTTTTCTTGACACTGGCAACAATCTCATGGTCACCACCAGACTCTTAATTCCAGATTTTTTAAAAAACAAAATTGAAATTCCACCTTTGGCCATGGCAGCATTCAAGCCCGGGTCACCAGAACATCACCTGGATATCTGGATTAATAGTCGTTGTCGTCGTCTAGTCATCTAATACCACTGGACCATCATCTTTCCATTTAGAGAGGGATCTGAATGCCTGGAAGGAGCTGCAGCGTGAATTGACCTGGGTTGTGAACTTCTACATCCTCTTGGTGTACCACATCCAGTTTGAATAGGACCGAATGCTGGTGCTCATTTCCTTGGCTACTTCCATCTATGCCTACTTCATTAAAAACATTCTACTCTTCCTCCCATCTTTGGGAAACCCCCCACCCCACACTGAACAGTCTTAGTGTGACATCGAGGTAAGGGTGCAGTCTAGGGAACAGACAGCTTTGAAAGCTCTCCCACTCTTTCTGTGAGAGCTGCAGCCTGAAAAATCCAGAAGATGACAATGAAAAGCACCGTGATCGCTTTTTGAACAAAAAAATCTTTTCCACTGACAAAATGACTATGTTGTCCCACCAACCTTTCCTCATTGGTTGGGGAGCCCGGGGGCACACTCTTAATTGGTTTGCTTTGCCAAAGAATAATCAGGAAGCGTGTTATTCCAGAGG
The DNA here is from genome assembly GCF_037043375.1 of Chiloscyllium plagiosum. NCBI lineage: Eukaryota > Metazoa > Chordata > Chondrichthyes > Orectolobiformes > Hemiscylliidae > Chiloscyllium > Chiloscyllium plagiosum. The sequence goes on from NW_028270142.1 coordinate 16,223,432, forward strand.
TCAGGTTCAGGAGCTGAAAATGGGGCCTCCATTTCATTAGAGAATAATGTGGTAAAGTTCCAACTTTTAACCCTGTTACTTTCACCATTGATGCTGCCAGTCTACTGAGTGTTACCAGTTATTTCCTGTTTATATTTCAGATTTCCAGCATCCGCAGAATTTTTATTTTTTTCATTTGGAGTAAGGCTTCTTCTCTGGCCTCCAAATTAAAATTGAAGATGGTTTCCACATTCCTAAAATTGCTCCCTCCCCCGTCAGGCTGAGGTGCAGGGACCAGTGAACTCTGCTGAGACCGGTAGCTTTATAGCAACAAACAACAAAAGGATAGCAGATGAATTTCATGTGATCCTGTTTCAGAATTCTTCAGGCAGAAGCTATGGCTAGTCTCTGATTCACACTCCACAGTCAGCTGTCATCTGATCGGATTTGCATCAGGTCATGTTGTTTCGAAATACATTTATCACAATGAGCAAATGAAATTCCTCAAAAAAAGGCTTTCACAGAATCTGTGACTATTTTATGATAAACCCTGGCAAGAGAGAGAAAACAGAAGTTTGGTAACTGTTTGAAGTGTTTCCGTATTGCTGCCTTTTATTAGTTCAAATGCAGTTTATAGTATGGACAGTCAACTGTTCTAAGTACGACTTTATTGAAATGTATAATCCAAGTGGTTCTTTAGGGACAGGTTGTATTTTGAGCTGTGCAGATGAGTGATGTTCAAGTAGAGAGACTGTTTATTGTTTCTTCAGCTGAACATCTGCTGAAGTCATGAGGATAACTGTTAGATCACCATTTTTTGCCATTAATTCCTAACTAGTTTGCAAGACTCTGATATCATGTGATGCAACTTCATAAACTTAAAGCTTTGAACAAACTGGATTTTTTTTTAAAGTCAAGGACGTTAGCATCTATTTGTTTCTCTATAACTGCTTTTTGCCAAGTGCTCATCAAATTTCCTGTCCAGAGTCCACCAGACTCATCAGCACTAAAGGTAAACATAAAGGATGTGAAGAATCTTGTGAGATTGATGAGGTTTAGATTCATGAAATATATACTGAGTGTCTGCTAGAAATAGTAAGTAGACACAAGCGGACGGAAGGAATTTAAATGTTTGAGGCATCATTTGCTATTCCCTTAAATAAACTGCAGAGTTCTCGATATGCTTGGAGCTTAGGTCTTTCTGAAACAAAGATGAATTCAGTAGCTAAACTGTAAAGCTTTGTGCAAAGTGTCAGTTTAAATCAATATGCGGGTCTAAAGAAGCCTGTTTTACACATATACCAAGGGGACAAGCCAATTTGATTGAAATAAAACTCCAATAATGTCAACCAGTTTGCACAGTGTTGGTAAAGATTTCAATAGTAATTTTTTAAATCAAAAAGTCTTGTAAGCAGAAACCACAATAAGTGATAAATTACATGAGTACAGTTCATAGTGTTTTCTCCACTTTTTGATATTTCAACTGACTGTGTTCATACTTGCAACAGTGATACATTTTGCTTTCCAATTGACTTTGGTTGCTAGATGTTTTCAAGGGATTTTAAACTACTGGGAAAATACAGGCAGATTTCGGCCCCATTTGGCGATTGACACTTGGAGTAATATCAGCGAAAACCTTTCTTAAAATATGTTGACCCCATCTCCACATTGATGTCAGCAAAGGGGAATGAAAGTTAGAATAAGAGAAACATTGAAAGGGACCAAATTAAACTTTAATGATTAACAGATGATTATTAGATTAGATTACTTACAGTGTGGAAACAGGCCCTTCGGCCCAACAAGCCCACACCGCCCCGCCGAAGTGCAACCCACCCATACCCCTACATTTACCCCTTACCTAACACTATGGGCAATTTAGCATGGCCAACTCACCTGACCTGCGCATTTTTGGACTGTGGGAGGAAACCGGAGCACCCGGAGGAAACCCACGCAGACACGGGGAGAACGTGCAAACTCCATACAGTCAGTCGCCTGAGGCGGGAATTGAACCCGGGTCTCTGACGCTGTGAGGCAGCAGTGCTAACCACTGTGCCACCGTGCTGCCCAAAGAGAAAGGAACAAATTGATACACATGAAAGGTTTGTTTTTAAATATGTAAAGGGGACTAAATTTGATAGCCGCACCCCCCCCACAACCTTCAAAATGAGTACAGGTAATGTTAATCTGTATAACCTACTTTAGATGCATTCCACATGTTAAATTCATAGGCATAGATTAACATGGATGCAGTTTGCCACCAGTACTAATTGGACTGTTGAGTGGCTGAATGCTTCAATGCAAATGGCTCAAACATTGAGAGACTTGTACCACTTAAAGCTGACTTGCAATACTTCAAGCCAGCAGCATCTTTTAAAGTCTGGGAGCTGGAACAGGTGGAGCAAGCTATTCTGGAATTCATTCTGAAATGGAAAGGCCATAATCGTGGCGCAACATGGGAATGAGCAAGGTGTTCAGGCCTTAGAGTCATAGAGATGTACAGCACGGAAACCGAGCGTTCAGTCCAACTTGTCCATGCCAACAAGATATCCCAACCTAATATTTGCCAGCACCCGGCCCATTTCCCTCCAAACCCTTCCTATTCATATACCCATCCAGATGCCTTTTAAATGTTGTAATTGTACCAGCCTCCACCACTTCCTCTGGCAGCTCATTCCATACATGCATGTTACCCCTTCGATCCCTATCTTCCTCCTCTCAACCTAAACCTATGCCCTCTAATTCTGGAGACCCCACCTCGCATTTATCTAAATTCAGTTCCATCTGCCACTCCTCAGCCCATTGGCCCATCTGATCAATATCCCATTGTAATCTGTCAAAAAGTACCGAAAAGTGTTCTTTCTGCAAGGGGGGGCCTCAGAGTGAGAGAAGTTATTTTTAATGCTTCTACACTCCATCTACTGATATACTTTAAACCTATGCTCCTTGGTTATTGACTTCTAGCTAAGGGGAAAAAGATCCATTTTACCCAGTCACGCTCCGTTTTATACTTTTCAATTTAATCTTATCTCAGCTATTTTTTGCACAGAGCGTAACCACAGCCTATCTTCCATCATAGCTAAAATTCTCCATTCCTGACAACATCAATGTAAATTTCTTCTATATCCTCTCAGATGTGATTGCATACTTCATGTAGTGTAGTAACTGGATCTATCAATAATATTATGGACCAGACCAAACCCCGTCAAAATATATAAATATATTAAAAAGATAGCCTAGTGACTAACATTTTCTTCTTTTAAAGGCAAAGTGCTAGGCATTGCATTCTGAATGCAATTTGATTGGTCAAACTACCAATCATGAAGCAAGATACTTTATTCATACATTATTGTTAAAATGCAACAAAAGAAAGAATTGAAATAAATTACCTCCACTGGAAATCTTAATAGAAGAACAGATTATTTAACTGCTAAACAGTAACTGTTCCAATACAGTAACATCCCATAAACACACCTTTGGCAAAGGCAAATTCAGTAAAATAGATTGTCTCACATGCAGTTCTCCAGTCCAGGAGAAATAACATCAAGAGAAAACTCTGTGTGTGAGAGAGCGAATAGCAGAGAGAGAGGTGCTGCAGCTTCCAAACCCAGCTTCAAGACCCCGGCAACTGCTACAGAAAAACTAAATGAAAAATCCTTGTTCGGTGGGAGCCTGACCCCACCCATTCAGGCTGCTTCTATTGTTCCATTTTTTAAAAAGAATCCAAGGCTTTACAAGATGCTGACTTTATTGGATTCAAATAGACAGCTCTATACCTCTGTCTTAAAGCCTCTCTTCCAAAAAAGGCCAGGACAAAATACAGCTCTTAAAGCCACAGTAACATCACAATACTACTTTATCTTCAATTCAACTAGTATTTTATGTAGTCCAAGTAAAACTCTTCTCTGTGTCTCAACCAATAAAATACATTTTCTGGTGCCTTCTTAACCACCATATCCATCTGTCTTGCTGCCTTCAGAGATTTGTATTCATGCGCTCTTAATAACTCTCACTTCCTTATGACTTCACAAATCCTCCACCTTCTTTACTGTGTGTTCACTTCTCTTTTTTACCCATTCTACCCTAATCCAGGTTGAATTCTTTTTCCCATTTTTTTGTCCACAATTGCTTCAGTCTGCATCCTTCTTCCTCACTATCAACAGCAGAACAAAGTTTTGTATCATCTGCAAACTTTTTCATCACACCTCTTACATTTAAGTCTAATTCAGTGATATCTCGTGAGAAGCAAGGGACCCAAGTATTGAACCCTGTGGGATCTCACTGGAAATAGCATCTTGGTCACAAAAACAATTATTGGCTATATCCTTGGTTTCCTGCTGCTGAGACAATTTTGGATACAATTTATTACTTGCCCTTGAATCCCATAGGTTCGAACTTTTCTGACCAGTCTGTCAGTGGGACCTTTATCAGAAGTGCTGCTAAAATCTATGGAGTCCATTATTAAGCCAGCTGTTGTTATCAGCAAGAATCCTTGATGTAATGTGTTCCTTGCCAAATTACAATTTATGCTATTGCTTATTTTCACTGATCTACACACCACCAAGGTTAATCTAACCTGTAAGTACTTGGTCTTTTCCTTTTGTTAAAAACAACTTCTGATTGTAGCAGTCCTCTGAACCCCTAGCATCATACCTGTTGCCAGGAAGGATGAGAAAAGGATGATTTTAGCTTCCACTATCCTCTTGCTCTTTGTACATTTGTAAAACACAGTTGGGCATCACATTTTTTTCATGCTTTCCTAATCTGAATTCACCTTTGAATTTTCAGTACTGTAGACTCTTGTGCCGTAATGACCTCAGTTTCTGACACAAAACTCTTATTTACTTGGTCTTATCCTAAACTCATTGGTAATTGTGGCATCAAGATTTTGGAATCCTGACCTTGTTCTTTGTGGGAGAATTTTTTGTCTGACCCGTCCTCTATCTCTTTTCTTACAAACATATGAACAGGGAAGAAGGGTAGACCACTTGGCACTTTGAGCCTGATCTGCTACTTGGTAAGATCTGATTTTAACTTCAACTCTACAATCCTGCATGCCCTGACGAATTTTCATCCCCTTGGTAATCAAGAACCAATCTACTCCTGCCTTAAAAATATTTAAAGGTTCTGCATCCATTGCTTTTTGTGGAAGGCAATTTCAAAAACACTCCACATTTTTTTTTGCTTCCTCCTCTCTGTCTTAAATGGGCAACACCTGACTTTTCTAAGCTATGACCCCTTCTTGTAGATTCTACAGAAAACATTCTTCCCACATTGACCTGATCAAATCTCCTTAGGGTTTTATGTTTTAATTAATTCACCTCTGACACCTCTAAACTCCAGAGGATACAGGCCTAACCTGTTTAACCTTCCCTGATAAGGCAGCATGCCCATTTCACTTATTAATCTAGGAAACCTTCTCTGAACTGCTCTCAACATATTAATATCCTTCTGGAAGTGTGGTGACCAATATTATATACAGCACGGCATTTGCAGTCTCACCAACGCCCTGTATTACAGAACCATAACTTGCATTCAATCCCACTTGGAATAAAAATACAACATTTATTGGCATTCCTGATTATTTGTTGTACCTGCATTCTAATGTGCTCTGGTTCATGCATTAGGACACCCAAATCTGAGGTCTGTAACATCTCACTATTGAGATATACATTTTTAAAAAAAATCTTTCTATCAAAATGTACAGTTTCACACTTTTCCATACTGTGTCTTTTGCCAGATCTGTATCCTTTTTTTCCTTGAATGCTTCACACTGTTCTGATATTGGCACCTTTTAGTAGCTAATTGTGATTCTTTTTTGGAAAATTGCATTTCAGTTTAGTAAGATTGGCCAGTACCTAATTTAAAATCTTTAATCTTTGTCTATCTTCATCCTAATCCAGAACTTCACGCTAAATCTAACTTAAGGGTGATCATTACCATGAAAAAAGTCTTCCACAGATATCCATTTCTATCGCCTAGCTACATTCCTGAAAACAAAGTGTAGAATTGTCTCTTCTCATGGGGCTTGAAACAGTTTGTCCTGAACGCATTTCGAGTATTTTGTGCCGCCTGTACCTTTTCACCCTAATATTAACAGAATGAAATCAGTATAATTTAAGCCCTGTTACTGCTTTCTTCTTTCTGTACTTTAGTAATTTGCGTACAGATCTGTTGCTCTGTCTGTCTCACAATTTGTTGGGAATCTATATTATACTCACTGCACTGAGCTTGAAGCTTTTTGCTCCTGGGTTCAATCCACATGTCCTACTTTGCTGACATTTCAAGCAAATAATCTCTCCTTTTTAACCAAAGTTATAACTTTTAAAAAAACTCTGTTCTCTATCTACAACTCGAATGGTTTGTTCTAACACATTTCATGTGGCAGCATGACTTGCATTGTATGCATACTGCTCACGTGTGTTTGTGAGGATGTATGTGTGTATGTCAGTGTCATGAGCCATGTCACCTGAAAATAGCTCTTGTTGGCCAGTAGCTTTTTTTTTGGTTTATGGTACATTAAATGAAGATGACCTGTGTGTTTTTCTGTGTACAGTCATAGATTATTTGGACATGGAAGAAGCAGAGTAACGTCAAGTTGCAGTTCATCTCCACGGTGATATGCATGCTCCACAGAAACCCCATGATGCTCATACAGCTCCATAGTGAAAGTCTGCAATGTGTGGAAATACACAAGCTCACCTTTTTCCTATTCTTCTCTGGCAAATGAACGTGAAGTGTATTTAGCTGTCTTTGCATAATGAGCAGCAGTGACGTCTTACACAACCGTGGTTAACCAACTGCATGACGCTGTCAATAATTTCAGCTCCTGCCTGAATGATGCTTGATGTATGTTCCTGACCATAGTCTCCTTCCCAGCCACTCACAATACAGTTCTCAGCCGGCTGGGAGTTGTAGTTTTGGGTAATAGCCAGTATTCGATTCCAATGAGGGCATTTTTACTTAAGGACAGACATGACACAGACACTTTCTTCCATGGTGAATGTAGTAAAGTTTCTTCCTGAACACCCTGGCAAATGTGTTGCCTTGCTGGGGACACTTTTATCCCCTATCTCCCTGCTTGTAGCAATTGACCCTGTTCCCATATTCTGTTCATTCTTCAAGTCATACTCCGTTCTAAAGGAAAGGCCTACTCTTGGATGTAGTTGTTTTAGTGTTCAAGTGACAGAGACCGGTTGAATGTTCAAAGAAGACTGTGGTTTTATTAGTGAAGTGTGCATGTTGGGTACACAGTTTGTGCAGGGACTGTCTCTCCCATCATTGATCGTTATACACAGTTATGCAATCATGTCAGTTACTTAGGCATTTTGATGATTATATAATGACAAGCCACCTCATGAGTCCTTAACGCATTGTGGCACTGTCCCTATCTCTGACCAGGAGGCCCAGGTTCAAGTCCCACTTACTTCCAGAGGTATGCACTAGCCGCTCTGAACAAGTCTACAGTTTATGCATTTTCAATGATCGAGTTCTTTTGTAAGGCTTTGCTTTGCATGTTCCGAGGTCAGCATGGCTCTTTGTGGTTTAAAGTCCCTGTTCAGTCTGCTTACAACAATCATTTCTTTCCAAGGTTAAATAATTCTAATTTATATATCTCTGTGGTCATCTCCCTTAAGTATACCTTTGTGTCTTGACCCTTTTGCATTTATCTGGAGCCATGTGGCACCCCTCCTATAGTGCTGGATATTAATTTCTATATCTGGATCTCACTTCAGTATCCATAACTGAGAGTGACTGGTTAATGCTGAAAAATGTGTTGCTGGAAAAGCACAGCAGGTCAGACAGCAGCCAAGGAGCAGGAGAATCGACGTTTTGGGCATAAGCCCTTCTTCAGGATTCCTGAAGAAGGGCTCATGCCCGAAACGTCGATTCTCCTGCTCCTTGGATGCTGCCTGACCCGCTGCGCTTTTCCAGCAACACATTTTTCAGCTCTGATCTCCAGCATCTGCAGTCCTCAGTTTTTCCTAGTAACTGGTTTATGCAGAGGCCTTGAAGTCTGTATCAAATCCTCATGACCCACCACAGCAGCATCTGTATATTGAGCAAATTTAAAGAATTCTGGAAAACAAACACTTGAACAATTGTAGCAGAAGGCAGTAGAATTCAATCAGCGACTAACTTGGAAGTATTTGTTGATCCCTTTAAAGACAGTTGCTGAAGGATAGTTCATGTTGTTACATAAAGGGGTTGTTCTGCTATAACGAGCATTTTGTTAATGCGAATTTGCTGTAATGCAATTGACAGATTGAGGACACTGTTTCTAAAGTACGAACTTTTAAAGCGTGTATTGTCTATAACGTGATTCCGACCCCATTAGTTTAAATAGTGCTGCTTTTACACAATTTTCTTTTACACGGGATTACACAAAAATGGAACTATTGAGTTATAGCAGAACTGACTGCACAAGCTAAGCTATGAGTGGCTAAGTTAGTACATTAGTGGGACTGCTGATATTACACAGGTAAGTACATCTTAAGGAAGACCATTAGAAGAGGAGGAAAACGTTGAGAGATTCAAGGAGGGAATTCCTGAGTTTACAGGAAGCTGAAAGTAAAACCACCAATGGGAGAATGATTAAAATCAGATTCTCAAGGCGAGAATGCACCAGAGCATGAGACCTTTGAGATTTGTTGGGCTGAAAGACGTTTCAGAGATGGGGTGGGTGAGGCCAGGGACCAGTTTGAAACTAAGAATAAGGATTGTAAAATTGAGGTGTTGGTGGACCAAGAGCCAAGGTAGGTTTTTGAATACGGGGACTGTCGAACTTGATGTGAGCTCAGATGTGTGTGGCAGAGCTTTGGATGAGCTCAAATGGACTGAAAGTTCAATATGGATGTCAGCCAAGTTGTTGTTCAAATGATGGAGACAAGACATTTTGTCATTTTGTTTTTAAAAAACATTGATGTGTTTTCCAGCAGCAAAGATACTAAGGCAGGGTAAAGACAACCACTGGTATAAAAGTGGAAGCAGACCATTTTAGTTTTGAAGAGAAAATGGAGGCAAAAGCTGAACTCAGGTTTCAAAGGTTGTGAATGGTCAGATTTCATTTTGTCCAATCATTAGTAAGTGGTTTGAGGTCAGTGGCTGAGAAACAGAGTTTGTGATGAGGACTGAAGGTCAGTATTTTCCAATATTTGATTGAAGAAAAATTCTGCTAATCCAATACTCAATTTTTCAAAAGAAGTGAAGAAACTGTAAGAACATCAAATTAGGAGCAGGAGTAAACCATGTGCCCACGAGTCGGTTCTGATATTCAGTGAGATCATGTAATCTTCAACCTCAACAGTTCAACTTACCACTAGGTCAATTGTATCCTTTGATTCTTTGTGTCCAAAAATGTATCAATCCTGCTTTTGAATATGTTAAAAATAGAGATTTCCAAAGATTCATAGTGAAGAAATTCTCATCATGTCTTAGCTTGAGACTGTTGCCTGTAGTTCTTGACTCTTCAGCCGTGAAAAGCATTCTTTCAGCATCTACTCACTCAAAATGTGCGAATGTTGTGTTTCAATGACATACTTCTTTTTCTAAATTTCAGAAAATACAGCCCATTTTGCTCCATCAGTCTTCATGAGGCAATCTTCCTCTCCCAAGAATCGATCTATTAAACTTTGAAGAAGGAGTGAGCAGTTTAAGAGTTAAACTCTGGAATTTAGAAGAATAAGAGGAGATCTAATTGAGGTATAGAAGATAGAGTCATAGAGATGTACTGCATGGAAACAGACCCTTCGGTCCAACCCATCCATGCTGACCAGATATCCCAACCCAATCTAGTCCCACCTGCCAGCACCCGGCCCATATCCCTCCAAACCCTTCCTATTCATATACCCATCCAAATGCCTCTTAAATGTTGCAATTGTACCAGCCTCCACCACTTCCTTTGGCAGCTCATTCCATACATGTACCATGCTCTGTGTGAAAAAGTTGCCCTGTAGATCTCTTTTCTATCTTTCCCCTCTCACCCTAAACCTATGCCCGCTAGTTCTGAACTCCCCAACCCCAGGGAAAAGACTTTGTCTATTTATCCTATCTATGCCCCTCATAATTTTGTAAACCTCTATAAGGTCACCCCTCAGCCTCCGACGCTCCAGGGAAAACAGCCCCAGCCTGTTCAGCCTCTCCAAAGATGCTAAAGAGAATTGATGAAGTAGACATAGAAAAGATGTCGCTTTATGTAAGACAAGCCATAACTAGAGGTCATATTTCTAAGGAGAGCAGATTCAAAACAGATGAAAATTACTTCTCTCACAGGGTCATGAATTTGTGGAATTTACTACATCAGAGTTTGGTGGATTCTGGAACACCAAGTAAATGTATGGAGGAGATAGACAGACATATATTTTTAATTAGTAATGGGTTGAAGGATTATGGAGCACGACAGGCAAGTGGAGTTGAGGCTGAGATGAGATCAGCCATGATCATATCAAATGACAGAGCAGGCTCGAAGGGCTGAATTGCCTATTCCTAGTTCTAACGTTCTTATTGCCCACCATGAGGCCGTTTTTTTTTTAAAGGTAAGCTATACATGATACATATATTACGTGTGGACTAACCAAAGTCCTGCTCAAAACTTACTACTACTTCTACTTGAACAGAAGAATCACAACAGAAGAATCACAGAATCAGACAATTATTATGGGTGTAGAAAAAGGCTATTCAGCCCATTGTGTCTGCACTGGTTCCTTTCCTCTTGCCAATCTGCTGCCTTGCCCCCCCATCACTGCCCACCATTTCTACATAAGTAGTCATCCAGTGTCCACTTGAATACCAGTTGAACACATCTTTATCGCATTCCCGGGCAGTGCATTACAAACCTTAACTACTCTCTGTGTGAAAGTTTTTTCTCACATCACCCTTGAATCTATTGCACAATATACGCTCGCTCATACTTTCTTTTCCTTTGAGCAGAGACTCTATTCAGCCCAGTTATGACTTTGAAAACCTCTATCAATGTCCTTTCAGTTTTTTCTCCAAGGAGAATAGTCCCAACCTCTTCAATCGATCTTCATCACTGAAGTTTCTCATACCTGGAACCATCTTGTAAATCACGCTGCACTCTCTTCAGTACACTCATATCTTTCCAGTAACATATACCTAGATGTGACACAGTACTGCAACTGAGGTCTAACTTGTATGAGTTTCGTATAAGTTCAACATCACCTCCCTGCTGTCGTGCTCTATACCTTTGTTAATAAAGCTGAGAACACTATGCTTTCTTAACTGCACTTTCCATCTGCCCTGCTATCTTCAATGACACAGAGACATGGTCCCTCCACTACTGTACACCTCTAGTATCATACACCAATTTTATGTTGTCTTTCAAAGTTCTTCAGACCAAAATGCATCACCTTACTCTTCGCTGTAGTGAATCTTATCTCACTCCGCCAACTTGTCAATGTCATTTTGGATTTCCAACTGTTGTTGTCATAGTTTACAATTTCAAGTTTTATATCATCTACAAACTTTGAAATTTCTCCCTGGCACGCCAAGATCCAGATCATTAATATATATTAGGAAAAGCAGGGGTCCTAATACTGATCCCTGGGGACCTCCAATACAAACCTTCATCTAGCCCGAAAACTATCCATTGACCATTATTTTGTTTCCTATCAGTATATCAGTTTTGTATCCATGTTGCTACTGTCCCTTTATATATTATAACCTACAACTTGGCTCCAATCTGTTGTACAAAGGTCGACATATTGTCTTCTTAAGTATTGATTGTGCCTGTAATTTCGTCTTTTATTTTCTACAAGGACACCCAAATCTGTCTGAGTAGCAATTGTTATTATTTATTACAACTTGAAATGTTTTCTAACTTTGTAGTCCTCTTATCTAAGTTAATAACCTTACATTTCTCCTAATTACACTCCCCTCCTTGACTGCTCATTAATTCTGTCTGTAGCTCTGGGTTGTCTCTTTGCGTCCTTCTTGCAAGTTACTTTTCTGTGTATCCTTACATAGTCAGCTCGGCTGAATACATTGTGGATGGCCCCTTCACCCAATTCATCAATATAGATTGTAAATAGCTAAGATAGGAGTGCTGCCAAATGTGTTATCGTAGTAATAACAACCTGTCAACCCCAGTGACCTACATTCCTATTTTCCATTTCCATTTCAACCTTGGAAGTTTGGGGTGAAAGAGATGTTGAGTAGGGTCATCAGGCCGTGAGGTGGGTACGGGAGGCTTCAGTTATTGGGCAGGCTTTATTTCTTCGTTGGAGTGGTGTGCAGAATCAGTAGTTCTGGTTGGGTGGATTTAATGAAAAGGCAAATGTTTACAAAAGAGAAACAATTTGACAATTCCAAAGGAGAATCATTGGACTCCAAATGTTAACTGTTTTATTCTGCACAGATGCTCAGTTTCTACACCACTTTCTGGTTTTATTACAGATCTCCAGCAGATTTTTGGAACTCTAGCACAAAATACAGAGGCATGGGATTGAGGGTGATTTCACGGTTTGGATCAGAAATTGGCTAGCTGTAAGAAGACAGAGGGTGGTGGTTGATGGAAAATGTTCATCCTGGAGCTCAGTTACTAGTGGTATACCACAAGGATCTGTTTTGGGTCCACTGTTGTTTGTTATTTTTATAAATGACTTGGATGAGGAGGTAGAAGGATGGGTTAGTAAATTAAATTTGCAGACGACACTAAGGTCAGTAGAGTTGTGGATCGTGCAGAAGGATGGTGTGGGTTACAGAGGGACATAGACAAGCTGAAGAGCTGGGCTGAGAGGTGGCAAATGGAGTTTAATGTGGAAAAGTGTGAGGTGATTCACTTTAGAAGGAGCAACAGGAATAAAGAGTATTGGGCTAAAGGTAAGATTCTTGGTAGTGAAGATCAGCAGAGAGATCTCGGTGTCCAGGTACATAGAGCCCTGAAAGTTGCCACTCAGGTTGATAGGGTTGTTAAGAAGGCATATGGTGTGTTAGCTTTTATTAGTAGAGGAATTGAGTTTAGGAGCCATGAGGTCATGCTGCAGCTGTACAAAACTCTAATGCGGCCACATTTGGAGTATTGCGTATAGTTCTGGCCATTGCATTATAAGAAGGATGTGGAAGCTTTGGAAAGGGTTCAGAGGAGATTTACCAGGATGTTGCCTGGTATGGAGGGAAAGTCTTATGAGGAAAGGCTGAGGGACTTGAGGCTATTTTCATTTGAGAGAAGAAAGTTGAGAGGTGACTTAATTGAAGCATATAGGTAATAAGAGGGTTAGATAGGGAGGACCGTGAGAGCCTTTTTCCCTGGATGATGATGGCTAGCATGAAGTGACATAGCTTTAAATTGAGGGGTGATAGATATAGGACAGATGTCAGAGGTAGTTTCTTTACTCAGAGAGTAGTAGGGGCATGGAACGCACTGCCTGCAACAGTAGCACACTCGCCAACTTTAAGGGAATTGTCATTGCATAGACATATGGGCGAGAATGGAATAGTGTAGATGGGCTTCAGATTGGTTTCACAGGTCGGTGCAATACTAAGGGTCAAAGGGCCTGTACTGCATTGCAATGTTCTATGTTCTACTTTGTTGTGAACTTGTGATAAATGTTTTTGCAGCAGCGCTGTGGCCCTTGGAAAGCAGTTTGCTCAAATTTATAATAACAAAATGTTTGAAGGCTTGCTGGGGCCTTACAAGGATCAGAAATCAGTCTCCATTCTGTGGCAACCATTGCTGGCTTTGAGATGGCATTCCCAAATTTCTGCCTTGCAACCCTACTAGGAATCGCAATCCACAGTTTGGGAAATCCTGGCACAAATTAAAACATTTGGTTTGCTTTTTTTAAAGAAAGCAAATCATTCTTATTATTTCAGCCCTGAAGGCATCATATGCCTGGAGACCTGCTGCAACCAATCCTGTCTTAGACAGGAAAAATATTTTGACACAAATGCCAGAGATCAGGCTATTCAATTAAAGGGGTTGTACATTGCTGCTTAATTAAATTCCAATTGTGTAACTTTTAATTAAAAGGATTTTTTGCAGAAGGTTATTGGCATAGATTTTTGAAAGTCCAAATAAACACACTCACCATCTGCATTTTCTGTAATATCTTCAAAGATTTAACCATAGATTTTTACATTCTAAATAAATGTTAGCTGCTGTTTTAAATTGTTACACAAATGCTTTTTTGTTGTATTAATTAATCTGCTTGAATATATCAATTACAATCTTGGATGTATTAAACTATAACGGATCTCGCTGCAGAGTCTCTGAGCTTTCATCAGTCTTTGATGCCACCATTGTGGATCTGGTGATCAGCTTTCTTTGATACATCAATCATTCATCTGTATCCTAGCCTGCTGAAGCAACCCCAGCGTAAACCCTGTGCTCTTCATAGCCTATTCCAGCAACGGTTTCAAGACCCAGTGCAGATTGCATATAGCCCTTTTGGGTGAACTTTGTAAACATGAATCTTGTGTCCTCCCCCATGCCTGTCTTTTAGGTTGGCCAACATCTGACAGAAGAAGGCCCATTGCTAGCTTTTCAAATCACCAAGTGGCACAAGATGAGGCAGACAAGAGGAATCTCAGTGGATCTTAATTCTGTAGCCCAAGCACATGTCCCCCCACCCCCAACACTGCCAACATTCACACTGATTCTGACCAACCACTTTCTAACCAGAATTAACTTTTTTGGTCCAACCTAACCCCCAGGGGCATGGACTAAACTAACAGGCACTAGGCCCAAGCGTCCCCCACTCAAGTTTCACCCTGGTCTCTCACTCATCCCTCTAGAGCCCCTGGCCCTGGGTATTGGACCCTAATGTATCCCCCAAGCCCATTCTGGGCTCTGACTATAACAGAAAAACAATCTTTTGTTTGAAACTACTGTCAATAAGACTTTGTTTTAATCTGAATTAATTGTCATTTGATGATGTTGCTGGAGTTCCTTCTGCATGTGCTCCGATCAGCCCATGATCTGGGTGCAAACAAATTGATTATTGTGAAAGGTTGTGTGGGGCATTTGGGGCATAAATGAATTCATATATAAATACAAAACTTACGTAAGTTACCTCAATCTTTTACATCTGCTTATTTATATCCAAACATTTCCGCGCTCTCAGTACTCCATGCCGTCGTCATGAAGCGAACACTGTGTCTAGCACTGCCTCAGAGAGCTATTCTGTCCCAGAATTGAATTAGATACATTAGAGTTATTAAATGTCACCATGTTGGAGAAATCTGGAGTGACTAAGTAATCCTCACATTGTAAGTCATATTTAACAAAAAAAACAGGAATAGCATTTAGCATTTATTTGTTGCAATTGAAATTGATCCAATGTGCTGCTTGCTTCAGTGTTTGCCTTTGCTCAGTGATAGTGTACTTGCCTCTTAGTAAGAAGGTCATAGGTTCAAGCCCCACTCCAGGGAGATGTGCATATAATCCCGACTGTCTTTTCAGTGCTGCACTGTTGAAAATGCCATCTTTTGGATGACACATTTATTTGAAGCCCTGTCTGTCGTCTCTGGTAAATATGAAAGATCACGCAGATCTATTTGCAGAAGAACTGAGAGGTGTTGCTGGTGTCTTGGACAACACCGATTCCAAATGCATTTAAAAATTATGACTGACACAAAATTCTGCTCTCTAACGCTTGATTTGGGTGCAAGATGGTAGCGAGATCCCATCAGCCCTTTGTGCAGGCCACACAGGATGTCCTTTCAGAGGTTGTTCAGGCAAATGCAGGGAATCGGGCCACAAGCATTCAGAGTAATGACATCTGTCTATATGTAATAATGGTTTGACAGTAGCTGGACCATTGTCAATTTTAACATCCTCCTAACCGTGCATGACTGAACATGCACTGAGCAGCAGAAAGGACTCCATTTTTCTTGCACCCACATGGTCCACTTGATTACCAGCATTCTTTAAAGTGACCATCCACAACCTACAAGGTAGTTGATGATTGCTTTCCACAAGCTGTTGCTGAGTTAGTAGACATGTTTGATGATTTGTGTTGTAATTGATAGTTGAAGTTTGCAGGAAGTGGAGTTGTATGTGATGAAGGATTTGGTTTTCGCGCCAACGATTCTTCTCTGAACATGTGAGTATCTGTCCCCAGCCTTCGGCATGCCAGGGAGATGGAGCTAAAGCAACACAGAGACGAGCTGGAATTCTAACAGGGCACTGGAGAAACTCAGGAGAAAGTGAGAACTTGCAGATGCTGGAGATCAGAGTTGAAGAGTGTGGTGCTGGAAAAGCACAGCCGATCAGGCAGCATCCGAGGAGCAGAAGAATGACGGGCTTATGCCTGATACGTCGCTTCTCCTGCTCCTCGGACGCTGCCTGACCAGCTGTGCATTTCCAGCACCACATTCTTTGACGCTGGAGAAACTCAGCAGGGCTGTTCATGACTGTGATAGAGAAAGGGTTAATATTTCAAGTCCGGTATGAAAACTTCAGAGTGAAAAGGGTTGAAAGCTGGAGGTTTGGCTTTTGCTGCTGTCAGAGAAGGAACAGATCACTTGCCATTTCAATAAACCACATGTTCCCGCGATCATTTCCATCCTGGACCTAGTGGTGTTCCAACGCAGCATGACACGAGCTGGAGGAACAACACTTCAATTTCCATTTCGACAACACCACCATTAGCAATCTGTTTTGTCTTTTGTTCTTGGCCCCCTCGCAATCGGTTCCACTTGCTCCTCCTCGCCCGCCGTCACAAACCTAATTTTTGAACCCCTTTCTCTTCTGAAGCTGGACTTGAAACGTTAACTTGGTTTCTCTCTCCATCGATGCTGCCAAACCTGCTGAGTTTCTCCTGCACTTTAATTGCAGTTTAGAGATCCTGCATCTGCAGCATTTTGCTTTTAACAGGAGGCAGACTGCTTGAAGAAGGTAGAAGATGCTGGATAAGAATTCCAGCAGGTAATCACGGTGAGATGGAATTTAATGCCGTCCCCTGAGTTTAGAGTCAAGGAGGAATTTAATTGGACAGGAGAGTAGCGGTTGAGTATACTGCTGCCTTCCCACTTCCTCCTCAATTAAGTCCCACATTCCAGTCCACCAGTTGAGGCTGTCATTATGGTTAATTAATGCGGACTTATGGACCTCTCCTCCCTGCTGCTAGTATTAACCCAGTAGTGGGTGGTCACTAAACCATGGCATTCTCTGCCTGTGGGCTTCAGGCTGGGGCAGAGCAAGGAGGGTAAGAGCAGTGAGATTGCAAAAGGTTCAATCATTCAAAGACATGAAATCAATGAATCCAGAAATAGGATTCACCATTTCCTTGCTACTGCTAACTGTCTCCATTCCATTCTCTCTTCTCCAGCCTTCTCACACAATAACACCCCGAACACCCTTGGCCTGGGCTTCAGCATTGTGTGGGTGTTTGACTGACAGTACCAGCTGTCCTCTGGGGGGGTAGCCTCGTCTTTGGTCCCCAAAGCTGTTGATCTTTGGGGGAAAAGACCGAATGAGATTTCTGAGTATCTGAATGACATTTAATTTGACAGAATCTTCTCAAAGGGCCAAATCCAGATCATAACTTTCAGGAACTGATTCTCTGATCAGTCCCAGTGAGGGACAGAATATGGTAGGGTTGTGTTGTTATGAGTAAGTACTTGCTGTGATGTTCTAGCTGCTTGTTCTTTCTGCTCTCAGAACAAGTTGGAGACAGGTTTGCCTGTGTCTGTAAAGGTAACAGTATGCCTTTGAATGTCCTTATGTCAGGAGACTTACAGACCATAGAAAACAACCTCTCCAACTTCTGTTTTCTGCTCACTGCTATGTAAGGGAGGTTACTGACTCCCTCTACCAAAACAGAGAGGAATTCACTATACATTCACACTTGCTCTCTTGTTCTCGTACACCTTGTCTCTCGTGTTACCACTGCCTCTCTCATGCTTCGCTCTAGTACTCATGCTCTGTCTCGTGTGTTTGTACTCACACTTGCTCTCGTGTGTGCTCACTCGTATTCACTCTCTTTCGGACTCTCTCTTGTCCACTTGCTCACTCTCACTCTTTCAACCTTGCACTCCTGTTGCAGCTTGCATGGTGCTGGGTGCTACTGACTGCACATGGCACTTTGCAGAAGCCACATCTAAATGCACAGATATAACAACTTGAAGGATTCCACTGCCTGAGTGGACATTTTTATACGTGAACATGCTCATTGCACCACATAGGTGAATGCCCAGTCATGCAGCAGCAGTGCTGATAATGTAATTCTGCACTGACCACCAACTACAGGACAGTGACAGCTATCTGCTGACCATGTGGCTCATGGCTCCAGTGTGGAACTTAAATGCACCAAGGTAGCAAATTAGAAGAGTCATTAAGCCAACTATTAGTCTGTTTAAGCAGCCATTCTGCTGCCTGGAATAAGTCAAAGCATTGTTGGTAGAGTACATGCCAAGATCTATCAAAGACTGCTGTGACCTGTACAACCTCATGTACCTGCACCAGCTACATGACCTTGGAGTTTGGAAGATCAAGAGGTGATCTCATGTAAACTTATCGGATTCTTAATGGGCTTAACAGCGTAGATGCTGAGAAGGTGTTTCCCCTCCTGGGAGAGGCTAGGACCAGAGGGCGTAGTCTCAGAATTAAGGGGTGCTGATTTGAGACAGAGATGAGGAGGAATTTCTTCAGCGGATTGAGAGTCTTTGGAACTCCCTGAACAGAGAGCTGTGGGGGCAGAATCCCTGTGTATATTTAAGGCTGAGATTCTTGATCAATAGGGGAATCAAGGATTGTGGGAAAAATGCAGGAAGCTGGACGTAAAGAGTATCAGATCAGCCATGACCTGACTGAATGATGGTACACACTCAAGGGGCTGAATGACAGACTCCTGTTCCTGTTTCTTTTAGTTTTTATAGGAGGAGGAGGTAGAGGAGGTGGAAAAGGGGAGTGAACTGCACACCCCTTTCCAAACCGAGATCAGCACAAACATAAACATGGCCAACTCCTTTTTCATCATCTTACACTAGTGTATCTTACTCACCATCGCAATGTTCACTTGGCCATAATGCCACCATAGAAGATTCCAAATGAACTTTATCAGACAAGCCAGTGAACCACCCTTGTTCATTTACTTAGGGCTGAACTTCGAGGCTCTGAGAGAGACACTATTGAGGCTGTGTAAGATCCTTGTTAATCATGTTAGAAGGATGTGTTGGACTGGGGTGGACAAAGTCTGAAGTCACATGACACCAGGTTATAGTCCAACAGGTTTATTTGAAATCACAAGCTTTTGGAGCACTGCTCATTCTTCAGGTGGAGAGAAACATGCAGACACAGCTGTGATTCCACATAAACCTGTTGGACTATAACCTGGTGTTGTGTGACTTCTGATTGTCTCCTTCAAACAATCTTTTATTTTATTGTTGGCCTTCAGTTTTCCAAACCAACAAGGGGCAGGCAGGCACCCAGTAGCAGGCCAGGGACCTGTGCTCCTGGTAGGGTTACAGGCCCTTCCTCCCTACATGACAAAGGCTGCTTTGTAGAGGGACTCCCCTCACAGTGATGGCCATATTTTTTAACTTCAATTTTCAACTGTGTTAGTGAGAGTACACTTCCATGTTGAATCTTCTTAGCCCATGCTACAGCCTACTCTTCCACCTGAGTTGGAACACCTTTGATTGGTTCTCTCACTTTAAATATCCACCTACAGTACATCATTTGACAGAGAATGGGACAGGGAAACAGAAATTTGACTGGGTCCTTTGGGGGCATGTTTGAGACCCAAAAACAGCCCCAACTCTTGTTAACTTCCCTGGAGGGAAAGTCCAATCATTTGTGTCTATCCTTCAAGTGCCTTTGGCTTTCCCTACATTTACATGACTATAGTTCAAAAGTACATTGTCTGCCCATAAATGTGTTTTGAGAAATCATACGGTAATGAAGGGAGCTCTATACATCCAATTTCTTTCTTTACCTGAAGATGAACGATATGTTGCTTTTTGGAATCACTCTTTTGTTGTTATTAATTGTATTGTTATCATTAAAGAATGTTCTGAAAGGAGGGTGTTTCAGTACTGTTCATGTTTTTTCAAACCGTACTGCTAGTATCTTCAATCAGCATATTAAGTTAGCAGTTGACTTGCAAACTTATTTTGGTAATGGTGCCTATAACACTTGTTAGTATTGCTTTTAGTAGCTTACTATTTCTGTTACAGCAAAGGGAAAGTTTGACATGTAATGCACTGTAGTAGCTAACAGTGCAGCAGGGACTGCTGTAATCAAATAATCCCAAAAGCAAGCTATACTGCTGAGCTTTTGCAGGACCACCAGGTTATAAAGAAGAGCAGAGTAAACAGGAGATCGTTGGATAATGTTTAAAGAAAGCAAGACCAAAATAATAAGAAAATTAAAAAAGACAAAAAAATTCAAACCAGCATGCATTGATCATGAAGGAAGAAGCTATTAGCATAAATATGAGTCAAAGTTCATTTTAAGAAAGCAAACATCTGACGATGCGGGAAATCTAAAACAAAAATAGAAATTGCTGGAGAAGCTCAGCAGGTCTGGTAGCATCTGTGGAGAAAAAGCAGTGATTTTTCGAGTCCAGTGACCTTTCTTCAGAACCACCAGAACAGATTTATAGGCTTCTGAAGAAGGGTCACTGGACTTGAAAAGTTAACTCTCCACATACGCTGCCAGACCTGCTGAGTTTCTTCAGCAATTTCTGTTTTTGTATCTGTTTTCTGATATTTTCACACAATGAAACCAATTCACTTGAGTGGCGAGAGAAACTAGCTCCATAGTGTTTTACAAAGAATGGGCAGAACATGCAACCATGTTCACAGATTTACACTTAAAATATTTCTCATTGCATTATTTCTCAAAGAAAGATGTAATATTTGTTAAGTTTGACAGCCTATCCTCACAAGTATACTTGCTGAGTTACTTCTAATAAGGAGAAACTCATGGACTATGATTTTCCATTCATGTTTTGAGATGCTTTGTTAGAATATTATCTGACTTTTTATTCTGTTAAACAATGTATCTGGAAGGTTACATTCATCTTCGATGTAAATTGTGTATTTATATGACATCCAGCCAGGGTTTTGCCAGGCATAAGTATTGTGCAGGTAACATAATCTTCCAGACTTGTATTGTTTCTGAAGGCTTTGTAGTGTGTTGTGCTACTGTTTTGAAGCACTTCACACCAACTTCTGCATTTTGAGGCTCGGCTGCTGTACTGCAGGTTTCTTTTAAATCGGAAAATGTATTGTTCTTATTGTTTTTGGTGATTGATTGTGGCCCATTTTAGCATAGTAGCAGAGAAAATTACCACTGTCAATGTCCTTTATTAAAGGAAAAATACATTTACACTTATTCTGTCAGCTACTAAGTATTAAACATTGAATGAAGATGCAAAGGGACCCAATTTTCAAATGTCCAACTTAAAAATACTCATCCTTCAAACATAATTCCATACAGGGGTGTAATTTTAAAGATACACACACACACACATTTCCTGCACTTACGAATGGCTATTTTATATCGTCCTATATTGAATCCATTGAATACAATGCCTACAGCGTGGAAACCGGCCATTTGGCCCAACAAGTCCACACCAACTCTCTGAAGAGCATCCGACCCAGACTCACCCTCCTTAACCTATCTCTCTAACCCTGCATTTCCCATGGCCAATCCATCAAACTACACATCCCTAGACACTATGGGTAATTTAGCATGGTTAATCCACCTAACCTGAACATCTTTGGACAGTGGGAGGAAACTGGAGCATCTGGAGGAAACTCACACAGACACAGGGGAACATGCAAACTCCAAGCAGCCAGTTGCCCACATCTGGAATTGAAACTGAGCCTCTTGTGTTGTGAGACAGCGGTGCTAACCCCTGAGCCACCATCGTGTGCTCTGTCTCGTGTACAAATTGACTTGTGAACAGACTCTAGAACAGAACCCATTTTCAACCCGGTGATTACCTGTATCCGTTTCTAAGTAGTTGGTTAATAAACTGTACTGTTGTAGAGGAATGCTGAAATGTGGAGCATTGTGCAGTTCCAATATCCACATCCAAGGAAGACATGACTGCTTTGGGAAGTTTACCAAAGGCTTACTAAATTTGTTCCTAGGATCAGGGGTTGTCCTGTGATGAGTCATTTGGATTCATACTGTTCTCTGGCATTTGGCAGAACAAGGCAATTGGTGTATTGAAAAATCATCAGGGTGACAGGTGTTGGATCACGAAGCTAGTAATAAAATAATCATAATTGAAAACATGGGTGGGAAATCTTCGAGATAGTGAGGACTGTGCCTCTGGCTGGAGAGCTGATAGGTGACTTGCATTATCTCCTCCTGGGAAAGCCTACCATATTACAAATCACTGAAAGGTCACTGGTATGCCTTTTGCAGAACCAGGGCTCTTAGGGATGAAATCCCTATCGCAAAGAGCTATGAAGGAGAGACCAGCAGCTGTATTGCTCAGTAGCATCACTGAGGGGGAGAGGGGTAATTACAACCAAATACTCCCACCCCCCCCACATCACAGAATGCCCCAGGTAGGAGGGATTTGTGGGTTATGGGTTGTAGGGGAAGAAGGTTTAGGGACATTGGCAGCAAGGGAACTTGTGTAGTTCTTAATGGGCTTCTCAGCTTCCAAATTCCAGGTTCCTCGGTCAGGCAATTAGTATCTTTTAAATAAGGGACCCTCTCCTCTCCTCCTACTGAGGACCACAAACAAATCACAGAAATGGACATGTTCTGCTCCCCATTTGGCACATACTCAAATGCTGCTGAGTTAATATCAGCAATATTGATAGAAGCCCTCAAGTGGGCATTAATTATCAACTCAAGCCTCAATTGATAGCTGAATAGGAAGTCTGTCCATATGAAGTTGGGAAGGTAGGTAGTGATGTCTCCGTCCTCCATCATTCTTGCCAGTTTATTCCTAACCCATCCCCAAACTTACCAAGTGGAATTGCATAAAAGCACATTCATGGTTATGGACTTACTGGATTTATTATCTTTTGCTTTCTTGCTTTAATAAAAGGACTGCACAATGATTCTAATTTCAGCATACAAGTGATTACAGCACATTGGAAAATGCAATCGTCTTAATTTTATGAATGCAAATGAAAAGGTCTCCTGCATTTTGTATAAAGTCCATAAATCATATATTGTCAGGTTAAGTTAATTGAATTTTCAATCATTTATGCACTTCATAAAACTCATAAATAGTAAGAAATAGAGCTATCTCATCCATTTGTTGTATATTTTATTTGCAGTATAATATCTCTACTCCTCCATTCCATTGCACATTTTCTTGTGTGGTTGCCATTATCTCTTGCTACAACAGGATGTGGATTGAGGAGTATTCCAGCAAAACCCAGAGACTTTTTTTTTCTGTATTCCAGCAATGGAACAGGTATTCAGTTGTTTGTGTCAGAGTAGCCTTGTTATGTTTCATACCAAGGT
Organism: Chiloscyllium plagiosum; assembly: GCF_037043375.1. NCBI lineage: Eukaryota > Metazoa > Chordata > Chondrichthyes > Orectolobiformes > Hemiscylliidae > Chiloscyllium > Chiloscyllium plagiosum. The sequence goes on from NW_028270142.1 coordinate 16,246,815, forward strand.
GAGACCCCCCCCCATAATTTGGAGTATTGAGTTCAGTATCAGTCTCCTTACTTAAGGAAGGATGTAACTGCACTGGAAGTATTTCAGAGAAGTTTTACTCGGTTGATGTTTGGATTAAGAGGGTTATCTTATGAGGAAGGGTTATCTTATTTCAGAGAAGTTTTACTCGGTTGATATTTGGATTAAGAGGGTTATCTTATGAGAATACAACCAGAGTGCTCAGGACCTCACGTTTCAGTCAAGCCGCTTCTTACCAGAGAATACAACCAGGGTTGTATTCTCTGGTAAGAAGCGGCTTGACTGAAACGTGAGGTCCTGAGCACTCTTGTCAGGGTGAATATGAAGAGGATGTTTCCTCTTGTGGGAGAATCTATGACTAGGGGGCACTGCTTAAAAACGAAGGGTTTCCATGTAAAACTGATAAGGCAATTATTTTCTGAGTTAAATCTTTAGTACTCTCTTCCTGTAAAGGTGGTAGAATCAGAGAGTTTGAATTTTTTTTAAGGCATAAGAGATGGATTATTGTGCAAGAAGGTGAAAGGTTATCAGGGACAATTGGGAATGTGAAGTTAAGGTTATAATCAGATCAGCCATGACCCTACTGAATGGTGAAGCAGACTGGAGGGGTTTACCGGTCTACTACTCCCTCTTCATATGTTACCCTTGAATCAATTTCAGTGCTTGATTCTGAATATTTTTGGGTTTGTTCACATGTTCTTCACAAATGTTCAGCATTTCAAACAGGCATTGCATATTCAACAACAGGTCTCATTTAATCATTTTAAACAGTGAATAAGTCAGTTTGAGATATGTTGTAATGCTTGGGAAGATGTGACATGCATAGGGTTTGATTTGCTCTCCTAAAGATTTCATGTATTTAACAATTTCATTTGAGGTTTCTTTCAATGTCGATTCCTCATACCTTGATGCACCTTTGCATAACCTTGGCACCTACGAGAGTATTGTGAGGGGGATTGGGGCAGAGTCGGCGAGGGGGGGGGGGGGGGGGGGTGTGGAGGGGGATGGTGGTGCATGCAACGTAATTGCATAACATTCCAGACTTGCTTGTTTGGTCTCATGATTCGCTGTGGTCCATTCACTCAGTCACATGTGTGATGCGTCATATTGATTTCAATGCTCCCAGGAGAATCAAATCACCAATATATTTATAGGAATGAATAGGCCTGGTGATAGTAGTTTGGTTTGTCATGTGTAAAAATATAACATGGACTCATTTGGTTCCTTGTGGGACCCTGCTGAGGGTGGAATTATCCAACTGCAATGTTCTTATTTTTTTTTCCCCAAAAAAATGTTGTTGAGATTTATTGTGCACGAGAAGTGATCTTCTTGAAAGATGCATGATTCTGAGGGGCATGACCAGGATAGGTACTGAGAGTTTAGAGTAAGTTACTCTTGAGTTTTCCTACTGGGGTATCTAGAAGATGGGCATAGTCTCAAGATAATGGTTGGATCACTTCGAACTCAGATGAAGAGGAATTTCTTCACTCAAAGAATTTCAGGAAATATCTTCCCCTGAGGGTTATGGATTCTCCATCACTGAATATCTTCAAAGCAGAGACGGTCAGATTTCTGATCTCTCAGGAAATCAAAGTATAAGGGAAGCGGACAGGAAAATTGTATTATTGAAAGATGAAGCAAGCTCAAGGGACCAGATGGTCTATTCCTCCTTATTTTATACATTCTTCTGTTTTCCCCACATAAATTTTAATAAGTAGACTTGCATACCAGTTGATGCAATATTCATTCACATTTCCGTAAGCTAGCTGGATAAGCCTGAATGAAGATATTTGGGAATGGCTATTTTTGCTTCTTCAGGCTTTGGTAAAGATCAATATTGAGAACCATATTGATTAGCTATGTAGTCAAATTGAAAATGAGTTAGCAGCCTTGAAATTCCATGGTTGTCATCGCAGAATACCAACTGCGCCTTGAAGTGCTAATCCTACTGGAGATTACAGGGCCTCTGGTAGTTTCCTTATTTGTATGCTGTTGGTCAGCACATCCAGTACCAGCACCCACTGAGAGTTATCACAGCTCCACATATACCTCAGCAGTTTTTGTTTGACCTCTTAAACAAACAAGATAATGCAGCAAAAATCCTAGTCCTCGAAGGTTGAAGCCACCTACCTCGGTTTGTGCAGTCTGCTATGGTGGGAGTGCTGGGGAGCAGTACATGATGTCTGTGTTCCAGGTTCCAACCTCTTATGACTTGCAAAGTTGGACCGAACTTCTTCGCTTCTCAAGATATTGGGGAGACCTTTGGAAATGGCAGAATTTCGAGCTTCAGGACGAGGAGGAGTTAAAAGGGCACGCAATCGTACAAAACAAACTCAAAAACAGAAATTGCTGGAAACGCTCAGCAGGTCTGGCAGAATCTGTGGATAGAAAGGTAAAAACAATGACTGCAGATGCTGGAAACCAGATTCTGGAGTAGAGTGGTGCTGGAAAAGCACAGCAGTTCAGGCAGCATCCGAGGAGCAGGAAAATCGACGTTTCGGGCAAAAGCCCTTCATCAGCTCTGATGAAGGGCTTTTGCCTGAAACGTCAGATTTTCCTGCTCCTCGGATGCTGCCTGAACTGCGGTGCTTTTCCAGCACCACTCTACTCCAGAATCTGTGGAGGGAAATCAAAGTTAACATTTCAGATCCAGCGAATGTTTCTCAGATGTTAGTTCTGTGGAAGGGTCACTGGATCCAGAATGTTAACTCTGACTTTGCTCCACAGATGCTGAGCTTTTGCAGTAATTTCTGTTTTTGTTTCTGATTTTCAGCATCCACAGTTCTTTTGGCTTTTAATACAAAAAAGACAATTGGACCCATTAATTTGAACACCCTCCACAATAGTGACTGATTGTAAATAGTAAAGGCTTAATGTACATGTTCAAGTATTTTGACAAACATGTCTCCACCCCATGAAATTAAATTCAGTTCAAATGTGGAAGTGGTGGAAGAGGAGTCAGCAAAGGAAGGCCAGAGGAGCAATTTCCTCAACATTGCTTCCTCTCAAACATTAATGCAAAGTGTCAGATTTGTAATGGCACATGCATTTAACCAGATTTCTTGCATTTCTGCTCCAGTTGTGGTGGCAAGATGGGGCTGGGTAAGTAATTATAAGTAATTATAAATCTGTACTAACTTCAGAAGCAAATAACAACAGCAAACAGAGCTGCAGATGCCTTTGTTTAAAGGCTTTAACATGGTTTAAAATGAGCTATCAAATTACCACAATACACTAGATTCTAGGTCAACTCTCAACCTTACTTCAACTGTAGTTCAGCAGTGGGTGCACAAGATGTTGGTACATGGCAACAGTGCATGTATGTATTGCTGTGCTTTAGTAAAAGTTCTTAAACTCTACACTTTGAGAATGGTCGTTCATGTACAGGCGTCAAGAGAAATGATAAAACCTGTACGCTTATTTTTATGTGGTGCAGCATGTGAAGAAGCAGATCTCATATTGAAGCGCAACACTAGACTGAAAAGAACAGGGAGGAAAATTAATTTACCAATATAAATCAAGTAGTAGTTAGGTGATTTTGTATTGCGATTTTAAATCTATGGATTATAACTGTTAATTGAATATTGCGTCTTGGTTGAATCATCAAGCCTGGCTCATAATGAAACAGAATAGACTTAACCTTCGCCCTGTCATGACATTGATATTCATTCAGGTTGTGACTATTATTTGAAGCCAATAAAAGAGTTAGGTACACAACGATAGGGAAGAAATATAAAGCCATAGGGGAGAAATACAAGTGGAACAGCAAATGAAAATAAGAGAAAAGCAAATAAAATGGAAATCATACATCCAGGAACAGTAATTGGCATGTTAATTTAAACACTTATCTGCATTTTGTCACAAACATTTTGCTGCAATATTATAGATAATGAAATCTCTCTATCATGAATACATTGAGTATTCATTTCTAATAATAGGTGTGTACTTTTGTAAAGATACAAATTGACATGAAGCTATAATTTCACAATGGCGTGTTGTGACTTGTACGACATTTACTGTTCAATTCCACCTTAAAATTCCAAATGTTATTTTTGAAAATAAATTGAATTCAACATCTGTTTTTAAAAAAAGGGCAGGTGAACTCTCTCTCTCTTTTATCAAGCATTGGTGAGCTTCCCAATTTTTCTTCCAAATTTATTTTATACTATTGATGAAAGTAGAATCAAAATAAGGGATGGAAATATGAACAGTGCAATTATGTTAGGAGGTTGTTAAATCCAGAAGAAAACAGATATTCCACTAATATTTCATTAGAGGGAACTCACCCCATTTGTCATATTTAACAAACTGAACAAAACGTTTACAATTATAAATTGCAGAATTCGAGCTCTAATACTGAGATTAATATGCACCAAATAATATTCAGAACTTCAGCTAAATTAAATGCCTTTGCACACAAATGTCATGCAGCTTGACTACCTATAAGCTATATGGTAAAACTAATAAGCATCTGTGTTTTAAATGATTTTATTGGAGTTGGTTTGCTTATCATCCATGTGATGAGAATACCTGTATTCTAATATCTTTTACAGAATAGTACTGTTTGAATATAGCACTATTTCAATAATAAGGATTTTCTAATTGATCTCGGATTCCTCAGTGCAAATAAGCTGTTGGTTTAATTAAGTAGCTCACTAGTTATCTGAGAAACATTAAGTGGCCTTTGATGGAGGTAATGCTGTGGGGGTACACTCAGATCTGCTGGTTGGAGAACTGGCAAGTGGCCCATCTCACCTCTTTGGGGTTAAGCCCACTGTAAATGTGCCACAGAGGTTTTTAACTGGACAGTGACAGGCATCCATTATCAAGAGTTCAGGAGGGTAAACGTCTTCCAAACCGAGAAGCTTTATTGAACAGCAGTGCAGCTGGACAGGCCGTGGTTCATGTACCCAAGGCCTGGCATCATTGCTGGATTTCAGACCACAAGTGAATGGTGGCAGGAAGGGGGTCACATTGTATGGTCAGGGGAAAGCTAGAGGGTGAGGAGGCGATGTCCAACAGGAGAACCCCTGCACCTGATGCCAGGTACCTTAATCAGGCAGTAAGGGCCTATGACCAAGGAATCCCCTCAAGCTCCCACTGGGAATCCGTAAGGGAAGATGGTGTTCAATATTTGCCAAAATCCTTTCTGAATTGTTTGAATATGCTGGCCTGAGTCCCAACAATAATAAATGGACGGAAATGATTAGTATAATTTCTGTATTTAAAATTACCAATAGTGATATATTTCCATTTCAATTAGCTGGATGTGGTAATTTACTTTAAGGATGGGGCTTTTCTAATGGAAGCAACAGTGCTGTCTTGCAAAGATACAACTATCGTGACAGGATATCAGAATGTGGACTGCAGTAGTTCACGAAAGCAGCTCACCACCACCTTGGCAAGGGAAACCAGGGACAGGCAATAAATGCTGGCCAGCTACCAACACCCATGTCCCATCAATGAATAAAAAAAATTAAAAATCTAAAAGAGAGGCTTGAGTCACAATTTCATGACCCCAGACATCCCACTTGCCAGCCAATTAAGTATTTATGAAGTATTGTACTTACGAAATACAACAAACATTCAAAATGTTCCTTTTAAAACTTCTACCTAAATACTATTACCAATATCAACAAGTCCTATATAGAGTTTTAGCATTCCCAAATGCTTCACAGGAGTAAAATATGACACCAAGCTACCTAAGGATGGCGGGTGAAATGTTTGATCAAAGAGAGGGTTTAAAAGAGTGCCTTGAAGGAAGAAGGTGAGGATAAGTTGCAGAGAGGTGTAGGGGAAAGAGTATTGCAGAGCTGAGCATCTGGATACTGAAGGTACAGACATTGATGATGGAGTAATTAAAGTGCTCACGATTGCACAATTAGTAAAGTGCAGAATTCTGAGCGTTATGGAGCAGTGGAGATTAAAGATAGAAAGAGTTGAGGACATGGAGGGATTTTGAAACGAGGATGAAAATGTTTAAAATCTGCATCTTGCTTGTTCAGGAACCAACATAGATCAATGAATAAAAAAATGACAAGTGAAAGAGACAAGTTAATATAAAGGCCAAAAGTTTTGAAAACTCTCAAATTTGTAAGGTGCAAAATGGAAGACAACTGAGAGTTGTGTTGGATTAGTCAAGTGTACAGGTAACAAAGGCATGAGTGAGGGTTATAATAGCAAATGAGCTGAGATGGGGCAAAGTTAGACAGTGTTACAGACGTAGAAATCGGCAGTCTTGGATATATGGTTGGATGCTCACTGTGGTGGTCAGATGTAACTCCAAGGTTGGGAGCAGACTGATTTAGTCTCACATTCTTGCAAGAGAGAGGGGTGGGTAATCCAGAAACAATTGTTTCTGTCTTTACAGTAAGTAATTGGAGAGAATTTCTGCTCAAGTGCAAGTTCTGGTAAATTGTTTTCACATTCTAGTAAAATGTATTTTGTGACTTCATACGTTTGTGATACTCCTGTCTCAGGGTGTTACATATTTACAATTATGGTAAAAGCTATCTCCTTTGAAACAGTGTAGTTTGCATTATATTATTTAATGAAAAATTTGTTCATATTCAGTGCTGCTCATGGGTGATCTGGAATCTGGAGGATAGATGAACATGAAAAATTTCCTCAAGCCTTCGCTCTTTTTACTGCTGTCTATCTCCATGCATCGGGTTTCCAAGGCATTCTGCCAATGTTATGGTGGCAGTGCAGGAAAAGCCTAAAGGCAGTAGTGCTCTGCTGTTGAGATGAAAAGTTATTCAATGTGGCCTGTCCCTTTAAGCTCCACTCAAGTAGTCCTTTGGGAAAGTGGCCTAAATAGCTACATCCTGAGGTCAACGAGAGGCTAAGTTGTTGAGAGAAGTTGCTGTAGATTAGCAGCTGGCTGCTTGCAAATCTCTACCTCCCTTTGGGAAAACCCACAATGGCACTTGAAGCACAGTATCTATTTCAAAATTAGAGACCACTAGTGTGGGGATAAGGAACAACTCTTCCAATTCATAGCATAAAGACTTAAACCTCCAGGAGTCCCCAGTCATGAATGGAGATGAATACGATCTGAAAATCATGAGCATAGATTATAGAGCCTCTTCCTGACATTGATCCTTGCTGGACAAAATGGTTAGAGGCATGAGGTGCTGGAAATCAGGCTCATCAACACTCATGTTTTGCAGGGGTTAAGGGGACTGATTTTCCAGTCAGCTTTCAATTTCCCAAAATGCTAGCAGGCAAATTCATTGTCTGGAGATGGCCATCTAACAGCAGTCTCATGTGCCAGTGCTCCTAGTTGGCTGGAAGGGTTGTCTTGTTTGCCAGAGGCCACCTAGAGAAGAGCTCCCTCCACAATGCTTGCCGGGCATTATTTTCTATACTTTTCATTAAAGTTTTGAAAGATAGTTGCAAGGACACCTTTTGTTGAAGCACCTTCCCGGTTTCTGATCGTGTTGCCATTATACTGGAATGTCTCTGATCCTCCAGTTGCACTGTTTCTAAGCTTGATTTAAATAGGGAACCTTGCTCAAGCCAATTAAGGGCTCTCCCATGTGCAAATTATTGACTTTTGTCATTTTACCACTGCAGGTGAATTCAGAATCTCTCCTAACCACTGTTTCCTTCCTCCATGGGGCAAATTCAACTCTAAGAACATAAACAAGGATAATCCTTCCCATTTCATGTAATAAGGTATAAATGAATCTATACAAGGAGAAGCCTGGTCATGCACAGCATTTAATAATGAGGCCCCAAAATTCCTGTGGTCCTGTCACTAAAGAGAAGGATTGAATGTAAACTCCCTCAGTCCATGGAAGTATTGATGCACAGTTCATCTCAAATCATGGAAAATCTCAATGTTACTATGATGACATCAGATATTTCAGTGGAGTCGAGTACCCAAGTGCTCTGATAGTGAGGACCTGAGGTCCAGAGGTGTTCAGAAAATAAGGCAAGTAACGTTTCCTGACAGGAACACACCTGTCATATTTTTAGAGATTGTTAATTCCCTCTGAAATCAATTACTTTGCCCTTGGTAGATCTAGAGTGAAACATATTCAGCTTTTATAGAACTGGTGACATGCCAATATGAGGACCTGGGACAGAAACTTATTAATCTGAGTTTGTGTTTGTGAGTATCGAACCTCAGTACCTGCTAATTTCATTTGGTCAATGATGTACCAATACAGATGAGGCACACCAGCCTCCATAGTTCGGTACATTTGGACTCCAAAAGGGTCCAGGGCCAGAAAGACACTTCACGAAGAGAATAATTTATAGATTCCTCCCTAAGGCAAAGAGTCCATTGAGGGAGAAACTGTACCAGTTCATTATTCATGAATTAGGTTGTGTACGGAAGCTGTGGACATCTTCCAGGTTCTTTGTCCATGGAATGTTAAGACAAGAGATTCTTGGTTCTGACTTCTTGCCGTTTTTAAATAGAGGCCTTGAATGGGCTCTCCCATTGGCATAACAAGCTCACACCTGAATGATCTACCGCATATTTGAGCCAGTTGTTCTCTTAATGCAACTCCTTGTTTTCAACATCTTGCTCCAAATACAGTCCAGGTCATTGACGGTACTATGCCTTTAAGAGAGATTTGGTCTGTGCTGTTTTTCTTGCAGAGAGATGATGCCACAGTGGTGCTGGATTATCTGCTTCAGAGGCAGTGGAAAAACAGCTTTGAGCTCACTGAGTGTTTTTTTTAAAAATTAGACAAAAGAAGTGTGATTGGATGGAGTCAGGTTCACACAGATCCAGAGTTATAGTTTTGCTTTCAGTTGGGGTTTGGAGTTGGCTGTCGAAGCTGATAGATACAGCTCTCTCTCTCTCTCTGCCGCAACAAAAGCTTGACTTCTTTCTCTGCTGTGAGATTGCTTGTTTCTTTTGGTGTTCATTTCTCCTGGACTGAAAGGGAAATAGTGTGTGAGGAAAATCTGTTTTGTAGAATTTGCCTTTGTTGAGGATGTCTTTTGGAATGCTGCTATATTGGAACAGTTGATTATTAATAGTCAAATAATATCTTATTAAGTATTTCAAGGATCTGTTTCCATGCTGTATGACTTTATGACTCTGTTTTGATAGAGTTATGGTTATGACAATTTTATTTTTGTTTGTAATTTAACTATGTTGAAAGAATAAAGTGTGTTTCACTTAAAGCCTATAGGTGGACCAAATGAATTACATCTGGTTACACATGCCTTTAAATAAGATAAAAATTAAGGTTCTATGCTATATCCTTGTTATTTTGAGGGGGCTTGTCTGGTCCATAGCAGTCAGCAGTCCAAGTTGCTATAACCCGTAGGACTACAGTAGGAAAAATAGATCTTACCTTCAGCCAATTTGAGGAAAGCCCATCCTACAATTAGCTACTTGTGCCTGGGTAGTCAAAGGACTAGGTAGTGGGATGTAAAATGCACAGTGGTATCAGTAAGTGCTAGGACTCTCCATCCAATTTCCTTATGCTTACTGCTGATTTTTGTATCCAAATTCGGACAGTACAGTGGAGGAAAATCCAGCTTTAATAATCTAAATACAAAGGCAATTTAATTCAAAGTGTCAAACACAACTAAAGCAGTTACAAAAGCTTACTATTTATGACCCTAATCATTGCATGCTCGGTCAATGGTCCTCTACCTTTACAATAGTGTGAATGTAAAAATGTTGAAAAGTTGATGCACAATTCGCCCTTCTGCTCAGATCTGACAACAGCGTGCAGAATATACAGCATAAGAGTCGGGTAGCTCCCCAGTGAGGGAGGGGCAAGAGAATGGGTTGTTCTTTTCAGGAACAGTAGAATGTCTGCTGCTGATGACCAGAACTTGGATGATGGTTTTGGAGTAGATCACCTGCCTGAATTCCCAGATGCGTTTGGCCAAAAAGAACTTACTGAAGAGTAAGCTGTTTGAAGATGTATACTCCATTGGAAAATAACTATCTTGAAAAGCATGTTCATCTGCAGGTGTTGCAGTTTTTAATTCCAAAGATAAGTAGTATGATTATAAAGGAAACGCATCAATCACAATACCAAATGCAGTTAGGAATCACTGCAATTCACAAAATAAGAAGGCTTGTTTTCTTCAGGTTAGCTATTTTACATTGAAATGAATTCTGACTTAGATAATTGTTGTAATGATCTGGTTCAAAAGGATAATTGTTTATACAAACGATTGAGACAAAAAAAATTGCAATTGTTGGAATCCAAGGTAGACAAGCAGGAGGCTAGAAGAAGAACACAGCAAGCCAGGCAACATCAGGAGGTGGAGAAGTCAGCGTTTTGGGTGTAGCCCTTCTTCAGAACTGGGTTACCAAGGGATAGCAGACAGAGGAAAAAGCCTAATTTGCTTCAGTTCAAAAATGCCTTTGAATGTAAACACATGACATTCATACAGTTTAATAAAACAGAAAACTATACTCCATTGAGCTGACTATGTGATAGTCTAAATTGAACCACAGCAAATTGTCAGATTAGATTCTAATAGATAATATTGTTTTGGTCATTTTATAAAAAGATTGAAACTTTATTGTTTGGATTTTGTACCTAACCAGAAAAACAACTAGCCATTTCAAGAATTAAAACCAAAACTGTTCCAGTTGATATAGACCTAATATCAGGCTGCCTCTTTCATACTTCTGTCATGAGTAATCACAGTCATGTCACGTCATGAAATAGAAGCTGAATTGCGAGAATGATGTACGCGTGTATCTGAGAAATGATAAGATTTCTTTTGCTGTCACTTTTCACTCTACCAGTCTCTGCATTCAAAGGACCTTCTGCCACTATTCCTGTCACTTCCAACAGAATGCAACCATCAAGCATATCCACCCTTCCCCTCCGTTATTAGCATTCTGCATAATCCATTTCTCTCCATGACTTCTTGGTCCACTCCTGCATCTCTCCTTTTACGCTGTGGCATTGTCTTACACATTTGCAGCAGGTACAAGATTCACACTTTTATATCCTCCCTTCTTTCTGGCCAAGGCCCTAAACAGATCTTCCAGGTGAAGCAGCATATTTCTTGTACTACTTGCAATCTAGTCTACTGTATTCCTTTCATTAACTGGGTGGCTGCTTTGGGGAACGCCTCCACTCCATCGTTAAGAATGACCTCAACTCTTCAGTTGCTTAGTATTTCAATACACCACCTTGTTAACATTTCCATTCGAGACCTGCTGAAGTGCTGCAGTGAAACCAAATACAAGCTGGAGAAACTGTACCTTAGTTTTGACTTGGGCATTTTATAGCCTTCAGGCTTCAACATTGTTCACGGTCTGAAATTAATTAACTCCGTGTCCTCCATTTTGATTAAGCAGTGTCAACATGAATACATGAAAGAGAAATAATGCCTGACAAATTTATTAGAATTCTTTCAAGAAGTTACAAGCATGATCGACAAAGGGGGAGCAGTGATGTAATAATATATTTGGATTTCCAAAAGGCATTTGATGAGATACTGCACATTAGAATCCATATAGTGTGGAAACAGGCTACTTGGCCCAACAAGCCCACACTGACCCTCAGAAAAACAACCCTCCCAGACCCATTCCCCTACCCTATTGCTCCACATTTCCCCTGACAACTTGCACATCCCTGAACACTACGGGCAATTTAGCATGGCCAATTCACTTAACTGGTACATCTTTGGACTGTGGGAGGAAACTGGAGCACCCAGACACAGGGAGAATGTGCAAACTCCACACGGACAGTCACCCAATGCTGGAATTGAACTTGGGTCCCTAGCACTGTGAGGTAGCAGTGCTAATCACTGAGCCACTGTGCCACCCTAAGGCTACTGCTTGCAAAAATAAATAGTTGTTGGAGGTAGTGTATTAGCATGGATAGAACACTGGCTCATTAATAGAAGTCAGAGTTGGGATAACGGGGCAAATTTTCAGGAGGTCACTCTGTAATGATTGGAATACCACAGGGAACAATGCTGGGCATACAATTATTTCCATTTTATATTAATGATTTGGATGAGGAAATTGTAAGTACTGTAGCCAACTTTGCAAATGATGTAAAAATAGGTGGAAAGGCAAGTGGTGAGGATGACCAAGTTTACAGAGGGATGTAGTCAGGTTAAGCAAATGGTCAAAAACTTTGCAGGTGAGCTATTCATTCTGCCAAAGTACATGACCACACATTTACTCCCATTATGGAAGAATTAAATATTAGTTAAATGGCAAAAAGCCTGCAGTAAACTACAGCACGTTGATTTGAGAGTTCTCATGCAGCAGTCTCAAAGTTAGCATACAAGTTTAGCAGGTAATAATAGAATCATAGAATCCCTACAGTGTGGAAGAAGGCCATTTGATCCACTGACCCTCCAGAAGAGCATCTCTCCTCGACCCCGCCTCATTCCTGTAACCCAGCATTTCCCATGGCTAACCCACCTAGCCTGCACATACCTGGACTCCATGGGCAGTTTGATAATAGGGAAGGCAAATTGAATGTTAGCTTTTATTTTAAAGGGCCTGGTGTATAAAAATAAGGAGGTCTTGCGAAATTCATACAAGATAGTAGTTACATCACAGCTGGAATACTGTCAACAGTTTTGCACCCCTAATTTAAGGAAAAATATACTGGCATTGGAGTTTTAAGGTGTTTTAAGAAACAAATGAACTAACGTATTCAAAATGTAAATGCTGGAAAGCTTACGATTTCACATCCTATAGTTTCTAATTTTACATTTTGGAAAATGGTGTTTAGAATAAAATTTTTCACAAATTCCAAGAGGGCTGTGTCCTGTCATAATATTAATTTTTTTTTTTGTTCACTGTGCTCAATGGAATTTTGAGAGGTAAACTTTTAACTTTGCATAGAAATTCCAGGAGTGACATCTCAGACTCCAAAAAGAATTCAATACTCAAGGGATATATCAAAATGTTATTTTAAGTAAAAACATTGTCCAAATGTTACGCAGAATACCTCAGAAGCGGTGCATGCAATTATTGTTTTTACTAGAAATGTATATTGCATTAGACTGTCCAGTCACATGCTGAGCATCTTGCAAAGATTATCACATGCCAGTCACACTAAGCTTTAGTGGTGCCATTCTGAGTCATTACTTTCAGCATCAATTCATATTATCCTGTCTTGATCTTTAGGGGGAAAAATGTAGAAACCTATCAGTGCATCTTTTTCAGCCTGTTGTGAAGGCATTAGGCCAGGATATGATCTGAAAATGGTAGACCAAACAATATACTTTCTCATCTGGTGGAGTTTTAGAGCTTTACAGTGAGTCATAAAGATAAATAAAAGGGAAGACTGAATAATCCAGGTGGTAAAAAGAGACATACTGAGATATAATGGCAGGTTAACATTCCAAAAGTAAGATCAACAGCAGCTGAATGTGGTGATGCTGCTATGTATGCAAACAGGAGAAAAATGTCAAAATTGTCATGATCCTCTGTCTACACTGGTCAACCTTTATCCTGAGCCCTTATTAGATGGCTTTTTTCCCCACACAGCATTCAAAAGTTTTGAAGTGGTCATACATTTGCAGTTAACTATTTGCAAGTTACTGGGCTTTGACTATATTTCCAAACTATTTGTATGTCCTTTCTCAGACAAGTAAAAATGATTTTTGGTTAATACCATGCATAGGAAAATGATGCAATTGTACAGAACATTGATTAGTTCATTCCTGAATTTGTACTTTTGAGATTAAAAAAACAGCATTGCAGTGGTGACCATGTTTGAATGTTTTGTTAAGTAATAGTATTCAAAAGATTAACCCTGAAGTCATTGCAAGGTTCCCTGATCAAGACAGTTTAGATTTTCAGCTTTGTCTCTCAAATTCTGGCATTTATACAAGCTATTTAAATACGCAATACATAGCACCTCGACTTATGAACTTAATCCGTTCCAGGACCCGGTTCGCAAACCGAAAAGTTCGCGAACTGAATCAATTTTTCCCATTGTTTGGATAGTGTAAGAATGCTTGGTCGTAGCAATGAACGATGTTCACAGCGCGCGCGCTCGCCAAAGATGAACTGAATGAGATCACGCGGGGCAAGAGAGATTTTGCGTTCAACAAACGCGTAGCAAAGCAGAACAATGAAACCACGTGGTCGCACACGGGCTTTTTGCGTTTGTACCTTTGTTCATACCTTGAATTTCGTACTTACATTGAAGAAAAATGTTACGTACAATCCTGTTCGTAAACCGATTTGTTCGTGAACGGGGTCGTTCGTATGTCGAGGCGCTACTGTATCCTTGAAGTTACAAAATACAAGCCAAAAGAACTGCAGATGCTGGAAATCAGAAGCAACAACAGGGTTCTGAAGAAGGGTAACCTGACCTGAAACGTTAACCCTGATTTCTCTCCACAGTTGCTGCCAGACCTGCTGAGCTTTACCAGCAATTACTGTTTTTGATCCTTGAAATTACCTTAGATACTATAATAGAATTAACTTTTTAATAAAGCATTTCAATACGATTTTTCTGTTTTCCTCTCTTCATGGTGGCTCAGCGGTTTGCACTGCTGCCTCATGGCGCCAGGGATCCAAGTTTGATTCCAGCCTAGGGCAACTTTGCGTTTGGAGTTTGCACATTCTCCCCGTGTCTGCGAGGGTTTCCTCTGGGAGTTCCGACTTCCTCCCACAGTGTTAAGAGGTGTGGTTAGGTGGATTGGCCATGATAACTTGCCCATAATGTTCAAGGATGTTCAGGCTAAGTGGCTTAGCCATGGGAAATGCAGGGTTACAGGGATAGGGTAGAGGGGGGGTGTCTGGGTGGGATGCTCTTCGGAGGCTCAGTGTGGACTTAATGGGCCAAATGGCCTGGTTCCACACTGTAGTGATTCTTTATGATTCAAGATCCTTCTCCAATTTTTCTCCAGTGTTTGTTATTTTAAAAGAAATTGATTTCAATTTGTAAAAATATTTCTAACAAAAATACTTAATTTTGATGGACTTGCAGCTTTTTATAAAAAAATAACCACCTGATCACGTTTTAAATCATGTAGGATGCAGTGTGACAGGGTGAAAAAGGTACCACACATGGTGAGAATTCAGAACTTCAGCCATGGGTCCTCAGCAGTTTTTGATAGGGCATATTTCATTTTTAATAGTGCAGTTAATAATTGTTACTCATGTTTTGTTGCTGCTTTTCTCATGCGATTGAGCCTAACTGGATCCAGCACCCATCCCCTCCTCATTTTGTTGAAGTCCCTCTATACTCCTCTTTTGAAGTGGATAGATGCTGGAGCTGACCAGAAAAAAAAAATGCGCTTTCTGATTTATTGTGTGTAAAAGAAATCATTAATGCATAATTGTTTGACTAAATGTCAGATTCTTTACTTGAATAACCAGAGGCCTTGTAGTTTTCTGGCAGTGAGGTAATTGCGCTGACTAACAGCACTAGGGCTGGGAACTCATTCCTAAGGCATTCTCCAACTTAAACATTAATATTAGACTTTTGGCTTGAACTGTAATGGTCGTTGAAATTGAGAAGCTATTTATTAGTTGAGATCCAGACAACTGCTGCTGATCTCTCAAAAAAGGCACTTGCCCATTGAAAAGAAATCTGCACTCAGTAATGAATGAGGAGATCAAGGGAACTACCCCGAAGAACTTGGGGAAAAAAAAAATCCATTGGGTGCACCAGAAAAATAGTTTCCATCAAAATGTTATTCTGTGGAATTTATTTTCCCATTGTGTCTTACTACTATCCCTGCATGTGGTGTAATATTGTACCATTAATATGGAAAGGGACCAAATTTTTTCACTTCACATCAGCTTACTTGGAACTGTCCAGTATTTATGATCCAAAAATGTGCTGGAAGCTATGAAAAACAGAGTTGAACACATGACAACTCAGGAATAGTACTGTCTAATGTCTACATTAATATATTCAGTTATAGCACAGTTTCAGGGAAATTTCACTCTTGGGGGAAGGTCATGGCATGTCACATTAGCAGAAAAGATACCGACCTCTTAGATTTCTCCACCAAAGAAATGAAAAGAAAATGTTTTCAAATGTACAAAGCCAAGATGTAGTGAAATTAGGATTATCATGCAGCTTGTCAGTCCTTTATACAAATGTCGTCCTGCAGTGTGACTGAAATTGGAAGCAAGTGACATTCATCCAAGCAGGACAAAATAAATGCCCTGTTTGATTAAAAAAAAACAGACAATTTATATATACCCTGAAGAGTTAACAGCTACTGAGCCATTCCTGTGGGTCAAGTGCTGCATTTGCATTTTGATGGGATGTTATCAAGTAATTAATGCACCAGTCAGGATTTATTACCTCAGGAGTGAATTGAAAGGTTCATTACAAAATCGGTTTCACTGGAAGATGGGCATTTCCTCAGAGTTAGCTTTTGACATGTTGTTCCTTGCACACTCTGCCTGTGGCAGCAATGGTAGAAGGCCAGTGAGGTGAAATTCATTGCTTAATAAGGGCATTCACATTGGGTATTCTTGTGATAATAAATGTATACATCAAGGCCTTGCTGCCTTGTCAGTTTAATTGCTTCTTGTGCTCCTTAACAAGCCAATCTTAATCAGTCAGGACCATGTTATGAATAATTTAAAGATCAGCAAACTTCACATTTAATAAGCTGTATCAGATTATTAAACTTAAGTGCACTGTTTAGAGAAAACATGCAACACACTTTTCGCTCTTCATTAAGTTAAGGCAAAAGCAGTGAGCAAGTTACTGTAGCGTTTGTGATTCAGAAGGAACAGCTGTTTTTCTCACTCTGGCAGCTTGTTTCTTTTGTGGTGAAGGCCACAGCACAAAGCATTATGGGAAATTTGAGCAGCAATCAAATTATAGCTATTAAATGAAACAGCGGACAGTTTGTGCAAATACAGTATAGGATGAACTATCCTTTCATTGTGAAAGTCTGAAACACTATTGCTACAGAATGATATGTTTTAGTGAAAAATAAATGCAGTTTTTGTTTATGCAGTGCTTTGTTTTAATACAGATATGTAATGGCACACAGTCAATAGCAAAAGCTTTGGATTTTTGTTGCAACATATTAGATGATTAGTATTGCATTAAATGGAAACTGAACATTGTAAATGTTGGTTGTACGATACAATTCATATCACATATTTTGTCAATTCATGTCAAGTATATAATTGACCTTCCCAAAATTTTATATATGGCACTTGCCAGGAATGCTTCCCTTGCAGGAATTCATGAAATGTGCCCCTATGCAAAGTTGATATTGCGATAAACAAAAATAGATTTATAAAATAAAAAATTGCTTTGTATTTTAATTTTTAATAAGCCACATTTTGATGCACTAAGAAAAGGGATTTTTTTTCTGTCACAATCCCAACTGTCAATGGATGGTAGTTTTATAGAGCTTTTAAAACACTTTCTCGTTCTGCAAAACATCAGTTTCATCAGAGCTCAGAAGTGTTGAATTTTTTATATATCTAATGGCTCGACAAATGTAAATCGTCCTGGTTTACACAACTGCTGTTTCAGTGCAATGAATATAAATTTTAAGGAAAAGCATGAAGTTAATGATAAGCTTGTCGCTGTTTGCTTTGAGATAGCTTTAAGCCACAGCAGAAATTCCAAGCAACCATTGAATTATCTATTTGAAATATAATTTTTAGATTAATTGCAGTGGTTTCTCAGTTTTAGGGGCAAAGAAATCTATCAGTGAGCATGTGCTATTTAACTTGGACTACAACCTGCCTGACTAGACAGTCCAGCCTCGTTCTTTGTTCTTCCTCTGGTTAATGGAGATTGAGAAGATGGGCAGGGAAGAAACAGTGTAATTTTCTGCTATTTAAGCTTAGCGAAATGGCACTCTTCAGGAAGGAGCAGAAGTATGAAACTGTAATAGGCATTTTAAAAGTGGGAGTCCATATAGATGCTTCAGGGATTCTCAGATTTAGGCATGCATAGAATTTGGAATGAGATAATCAGCATTGTGAAATTGAAACCTGTCTGCTGCCTGCTGCTGTTACTCTTCTCACTGCGGAATGATTTGTAACACTCATCTTCTTGAAGCAATGCAACCTTCAAGATTATCCAGCACTGTCAATAGTAATTGTGGAAGTATTTTATTACTGACAAACATCAAGGATATTTATAACCAACAAAGATCCCATTTCAATGTTAAGCTATGAGAAAACACTTTTTTATTGCAATATGCGGCTTTTCCTAACCTTTTTAACATGGTGATTCTATGACGGTAGCTTCAGTTATTTTAAACTGAATCATGAATTAAAAACAATACCTTATAAGAATGCACTAGAGAATCAGGAGGTGGTTGGTAGAATTCTAGGGCCATTCGTTCAGTTTGCAAATGCTTACATGATAGCGTGCTTTTGAAGAGGCATTTATTACATAAGTAAAACACATTTTATTTAGAAACTGAGAACACTCTCAACCCATAACGTAGAAATGATCAATATATTTTAATTCCGAGAAATGTACTTGAGTCTTTCATTGAAATTTGAGGAAATGACTTGTTACTGTACCTCCCTCTTGACCAAAGTACATAACTTCTTTCTAACACACTGGTCTACTCCCTTCAACCAAAAAGTCAAAATTGAGTTGGGGCACCCCACTAGATGGAGTATTACACATTAAAGAAGATTTTCACTGAGGTGGGGGAGAGAACAGACAACCAAAGAAAGTTCTGTTTAATTACTGGAATTAACACTTCTGAGTAGTGATTGAAAAGTAATCTGCAGCCCAGACGTTCATTGTGTTAGAACTGAAGGACTACTCATGATGACCCATCTCAGCTCAGAGTGAAGTTTGATATTACATTGTGCTACTCCAGCTCAATGGTGAGCTGATTGAAGCCAGAGGCAATACACAGTGATTTGACAGAACCGATGAGCTAGACCAGATGTCTGATGTAACATTAGTTCCCAGATAGACAATGAAGTGCGATGTTGCACTAGAGCATCCCAGATGGAGAATGGTGTGTGTTATTGCATTTCTACATCTAGATAGAGAATCATGAAAAATGTTCCAGTACAGCCTCCTACCTATGACCCAATTGTGCTTCATTGCATTTACAGTGTTCAGCTGACCTTTTATTGTGTTTCAGACAATGAATGACCATTAATAGAAACACAGAATGATATAGATGCTTGAAATATAGATAATAAATGCTAGAAATGCTCAGCAGGTCTGGCAGTGTCTGTGGGCAGAGAAATAGACCAACATTACAGCTGGTTGGTCTCTGATCAGGTGAGAGGTTACTAATCTTAAGCTTCGGACTGGACTTTTGCTACTGAGGCAGCAGCTCAAGATGGAACTTTGCCTGGCTTAGCAGACTTGTCCCGGTAGAAAATGTCCCACCTATCAGACATGACCTTTGGGGATGGGAAGGGTGGTGGATTTGGGCGCACTGTGTCTGGAAGCAAACACATTGGTGGCTCAGTGAGCTGATCAAAGGGCCTACCTTGTTTCTCTGATACTTCATGTCCGAATTTGCTTATAGTTGAGCCCTCACCCTTGCACAACCACCTTTCCCTTAGCTGGCTTATGCCAACTCATTGCTTTCTCCCCATTGCCCTCATAACCTCCATCTCAACTCAGGCCCCTCACTAATCCCCAAGCACTTATTGAATCTTCTGTTGAGACATTGAAGCTCTGGTTGATTGCCATTTTGGTGTCTATAAGGTCCATTGGTTCTGTTGTAATAGATGAATGGGCATAGGTGACAAAGAATGTGTGAGCATATGAGCGTGGAGGGGTGTGTGGGGTCATGTGTCAACATGGAGAAGCGAATGTGGATTGGAGCATGAATTGGCATAGAGAGAATCACAAGTCTTTGACCTTGCCTTCCGAATAATTCTTGAATCCAGAGCATTGTTGATGACCGGAACATTTGATCGGACTCCGATTGTGGTGGCTGCAAGATGTCTGCCTTTGCATTGAGGGGGAGCAGGTTCTGGGGTGCACTGAGCAGTCTCATCCTTATCATGTGCTGTTGAAAATTGACGGTGCTGTGGATAGTAGTGGGAATCCAGAAATGGACTCCAGCCTGATGGTTTTAACATTCAGCCCATTGAGGCAGTTCCTTTCTCCACAGATGCTGCCAGTCCTGCATAGTATTTTCAACATTTACTGTTTATTTCAGAAAGTGCAAATACTGGACTCCAAGAAGAAAAAAAAATCTTTAGTAGCTCTTGTAGATAACGTTTGAGTATTTAAATATTTAGTCTTTTTGGCTGGTGGTCATGAGGTTCTTAAGTGTATTGGTTCAAAATATGATCTCGTCCACATCTGAATACATGCATGTGTACACGTTCAGTGGACATTTCCAGGGGTGTACAAGCAGTGGATGTTAAGCTAGCTTCTTTCCTTGCCACCAGTACAATTGTCAGTTTTCATATCAGCTATCCCAACTGAGATTAGCCGAAGTGGGACTGCACTTGGCATCTTCCTGTAGTACACTTGGTGGTATCTTTATTCATTGTCTTTTCAGGAGAATTCATGTTTAGTTTAGTCCTTTTTAAAATGCAAAAGAAATCACTTCCCAGTGGATATTGGACAGTTGGCTGTCGCCTCTGAAATAGAAAAGATGAAGGGGCCATATCAACGATTGCAGACCCTGAATGCTGGGTTCTCAGTCAGGAATAGACGTGTATTTGCAGGAAGGTGTCTTCCCTTACCAGTTCTGTTATGTGTCTGAAAGCATGCTTTCGATTAGCAACTTCTTTATCCTCCAGGAGATCTGGTGCAAGTGATCACAGTATCTGTTGAAATTTGAGTTTATGTCTCCAGTGGGTACTGTGTTAGGAGTACTGCACTGCTCATCGACGTGAGTTCATTTACAGGAATGAAGGTAATTGTTTATTTTCAGTGTGTAACTCTGGATCAAGTTTTACAACATTCACCTCTCAGAAATGGCACAACTATATTTGCAGAAAGATGCACATCATAATCTCTTACCGGTGTGTGAACACAGTGCATTGGCCCATTTCTGTGCCATTCACTACAGCAGATCGAAGTAAAGCTCAATAACACTAAACCAACACCCCTTTGAAAGATTCGTTTTACAAAACCTTTAAAACTGTTTTGGATGTACATACATTGATTTTGTTCAGATCTCATAAGCTTTGATAGAAAAGCAAATTCCATGGATTCCACATAAACATGAACATCAACCCCCCCCCCCTCCCCCAACCTGTCCCTCCAGCTCACTTCCATAAATGCAAAAAGATTAAGGAGTTTTATCATGATCCTGAAATAATCAGTGGTATAGGCTAATAATCTTGGCCCTGAGCCAATGTTATTGTTTTCTTAGGTTGCACAATCAGTTCAAACAATTCTTATTGACTTTCACTTGCTGCGTTCTGCCATTACGCAAAGTTTGTGTTATTAATTAGAACCATATGCTGTAAATTGCCATTGAAGACTAAATTCATTGCCTCTGCCATACATGTATGGAATCGTTGAATATTTTACAAACTGGGGAACTTTTTTTTAAACAATACTTCAATGAAAGCTTCATAAATAATGAGTTGAAGATGTTAAAACACCGATACCTTCCTGAAGTTAAGTTCAAGCATCCTGCAGCCATTAACTCATGAAGTTAGACAGATGTTACAGAGGAGTGTATGCTGACAGCAAGAAGTAAATAGTAAATATTTTTAACAGATTTGACCTCAGCTGGATTCCTTTGTTAGAGGGAATGCAATAATTGTGTGGTGCTCAATATGATCTGCTCATCTTCTTCAAAACTGTGTTAGTTTTTATTTATTCACGGGATATGGATATCGCTGGCTAAAGTATTCACTGAATTGCTGCCTTCTTGAACCTTACAGGTTTTCTGGTGTAGGTACACCCATAACATTGTTCAGAGGGGAGTTCCAGGATTTTGGATCCAGCATTGTGGAAAGAAATGGAGGCAATATAGTTCCAAGTCAGGATGGTGACTGTCAGGGGAGGGCAAGTGCAGTGGGGTACTCTCATACATCTCCTATGTTGGTCCTTCTCAGTGGTAGATGTCACAGGTTTGAAGAGTACTGTCAAAAGAGCCTGGATGAGTTGCTTCAATGCATCTTTATGAATGGTATAAGCTGCTGTTACTGTGCCTCAGTGATGAAGGGGGTGAGTATTGAAGGACGTGCCAATCAAATGGATCTCTTTGACCTGGATTGTGTCAAGCTACTTTTATTGTTGGAGCTGCACTCATGCACACGAGAGGGACTATTCCATCACCCTGCAGACTGTGCCTTGTAAATGTTGTGCAGGCAATGGACAGTTGGGAAGTGAGTTACTTGCTGCAAAATTCCTAGCATCTGACATACTTCTGCAGCCACAATATCTGTACAGTTTCTGGTTATTGATACCCTCCAGCATGTCGATAGCAGGAGATTCAAGTGGAAATGATTGGTTTCTCTCTTGTTGGAGATGGTCATCAACTGGCATGTGTGATGCAAATGCTATTTGTCACTTTTCAGTCCAAGCATGGATGTTCTCCAAGTCTTGCTGCATTTGGACATGAGCTGCTTCAGAGTCCAAGGATTTGTAAATGGTGCTGAATATTGTGCAATTATCAACAAAATACCTGTGCTGATACCCTACTTCTGACATCCTGAAACATTCTAATGAAACTGTTGAACATAGTTATTTTGTGTTTAGTATGACTGCAATCAGCAGAGTGTTTTCCCCAGAGTCCCATTGACTCCAGTTTTGCTAGAGCCTCTTGACACCATAATTAGTCAAATGTGGCCTTGATATCAAGAGCAATCACTCATGCCTCACCACTGGAGTTAAGCTTGTTTGACCATGTTGGACAAAGGCTGTAAAGAGATCAGGAGATGAGTGACTTTGGTGAAACCTAAACTGAGTATCATGAGTAGGTTGTTGCTGAGTAAATGCCATTTGGCCATGGGATCACTCAGCTCTTACTATCGTATGCTGGTTCTGTTTTAAGGCATGCAAGTAGTCCTGGGCTGTAGCTTCACAAGGTTGACACTTCTTTCAGATATGGCTTACTTTGCTCCTAACATGCTCTCCACTCTTTGAGCCAGAGTTGATCATAATGGTAGAGTGGGGACTTGTTAGACCACAAGCTTGTAGATTGCAGTTGAATACAACTCTGCTGCTGAAGAAACAGAGCCTCTCAGAAATGCTTAACTTTGTGTTGCTTAACCTGTTCAAAGTCTGTCCCATTTAGCACAGTGGTTATTCCACACGATGTGATAGATAATATCCACAATGTGAAGACCGAACTGTGTCTGCAATGACTATTTAGTGGTCACCTAACTAATGCTGCCATGGGCAAGTTCTTTCTTTTTCCTCTTGTTGGTTCCCTTACCACCTGGTTCAGAGCCAGTCTAGCAGCTGTATCCTTTGGGAGGTGAGAAGTGGTGCGACCAAACCATTTTGTAATGGCATGGCAGTTTCCCTGTTTGGGTTGTATTCTGCACCCTTGCCACCCTCCATGCTGCTTCCAAGTAGTGTTCAACATGAAAAATTACTGGATTGTCAGCCAATCTACTGCAATCTACAAGCTTGTGGTCTAACAAGTCCCCACTCTACCA
The DNA here is from genome assembly GCF_037043375.1 of Chiloscyllium plagiosum. Classification (NCBI taxonomy): domain Eukaryota; kingdom Metazoa; phylum Chordata; class Chondrichthyes; order Orectolobiformes; family Hemiscylliidae; genus Chiloscyllium; species Chiloscyllium plagiosum. Next base: position 16,270,315 of record NW_028270142.1, read on the forward strand.
TTATGATCAACTCTGGCTCAAAGAGTGGAGAGCATGTTAGGAGCAAAGTAAGCCATATCTGAAAGAAGTGTCAACCTTGTGAAGCTACAGCCCAGGACTACTTGCATGCCTTAAAACAGAACCAGCATACGATAGTAAGAGCTGAGTGATCCCATGGCCAAATGGCATTTACTCAGCAACAACCTACTCATGATACTCAGTTTAGGTTTCACCAAAGTCACTCATCTCCTGATCTCTTTACAGCCTTTGTCCAACATGGTCAAACAAGCTTAACTCCAGTGGTGAGGCATGAGTGATTGCTCTTGATATCAAGGCCACATTTGACTAATTATGGTGTCAAGAGGCTCTAGCAAAACTGGAGTCAATGGGACTCTGGGGAAAACACTCTGCTGATTGCAGTCATACTAAACACAAAATAACTATGTTCAACAGTTTCATTAGAAACTGTTTAGTGGGTGGGGTGATATTTGTCCTGATGCTATAAGACCTCAAAGGTTCGGAGTCAACGTTCAGGACTCCCAAGGCAACTGCCCCTCGTTTACCACTGTTCTTCCATCTCTGTTTGCTCTGCCCTACTATTGAATTGAATTGAATTTATAGTCAAGTGTACTGAGGCACAGTGAAAAGCTTTGTCTTGCGAGCAATACAGGCAGATCACAGAGTTAAGTAACATCGATAGTAAATAATAGGTAAACAACAGCAAAAACAAAAACACAGGTACACTGTACAGGCGAATGTTTAGAGTCTGAGTCCATTCAGTATTCTAACATCAGTAGGGTAGAAACTGTTACGAAACCGGCTTGTGCATGTGTTCAGGCTTCTGTACCTTCTCCCTAATGGTAGAGGTTGTAGAAAAGCATTGCCAGGGTGGGATGGATCTTTGAGAACGCTGGCGGCCTTTCCTTGACAGCGGGCTTGGTAGATGGATTCTATCGATGGGAGGTTGGCCTTTGTGATTTGTTCACCACTCTCTGTAATCTTCTCTGATCTTGAATGGTACAGTTGCCATACCAGGTAGTGATACATCCAGACAGAATGCTTTCGATGGCACACCTGTAAAGGTTGGCAAGTGTATTCGCCGTCATGTCACATTTCCTCAACTGTCTGAGGAAGAAGAATCGTTGTTGGGCCTTTGTAACCAGTGTGTCCACATGAAGAGTCCAAGAAAGCTTGTTGTTGATGACCACTCCCAGGAGCTTGACACTCTCCACTCATTCCACCTCTGTGCTGTTAATGTGTAGGGAGTATGAGTAACATCCTGCCAAAAGTCAATAATGAGTTCCTTGGTTTTGCCAGCATTGAGAGCTAGGTTGTTCTCAGTGTGCCATTTTTCCAGGTCTTCCACCTCCTGTCTGTAGTCTGTTTTATCGCCATCTGAGATTCAACCAACGATGGTGGTGTCATCAGCGAACTTGTAAATGGCATTAGTCTGGTATTTGGCGATGCAGTCATGGATATACAGCAAGTACAGTAGGGGGCTAAGTATGCACCACTGGGGAGCTCCAGTATTGAGTGTTAGTGAGGATGAAATAATGTCCCCAGTCTTCACTGATTGTGGCTTGTCGGTCAGGAAACTGAGGATCCAGTTGCAGAGAGTGGGGCTTGGTTCAAGATCATGAAGTTTAGTAATAATTCTCAAGGGGATAATAGTGCTGAAGGCTGAACTGTCGTCAATGAGTAGGATTCTTACGTAGCTGTTCTTGGTGTCAAGATGTTCGAGGGAGGAATAAAGGGCAAGTGATATAGCATATGACATGGATCTGTTGGTCCAGTATGAAAATTGGAGTGGGTCAAGAGTAGTGGGGAGGCTGGAGTTCATTAATGCCATGACCAGCCTTTCAAAGCACTTCATGACCACCAAAGTTAGGGCCACTGGGCGGTAGTCATTGAGACATGCTGCATGAGCCTTCTTAGACACAGGGATGATGTTGACCCTCTTGAAACAGGCAGGGACAGTGGCCTGCTGCAGGGAGAGGTTGAAATGTCCAAGAAGACCTCTGACAGTTGATCTAAGCATGCTCTGAGTGCACGGCCTGGTACTCTGTCTGGTCCCATCGATTTCCTTGGATTCACACGAAGCAAAACTGATCTGACCTCTGATGCAGTAACTGTTGGGATAGGTTCGTCAGGACTTGTCAGAATAGGTGTAACCTCTCTGCCAAAACTCTGCTCAAAGTGAGCATAGAAGGCGTTGAAACAATCTGGGAAAGATGTGTCATCTTCTGCTATCTTACACTGTCTCTTTTTAGAACCTGAGATGTCATTCAGTCCTTGCCATCATCACTGGGTGTCTGTCTGGGTCTCTAGTTTGGATCGGTATTGGTCCTTGGCTCTCTTAATGGCTCTGCGAAGGTCATACTTGGATTCTTTATATTTGAGTGGGTCTCCTGATCTGAAGACCTGACGCCTGGTTTTTAGCAGGTTCTGTATGTTCTGATTCATCCAGGGTTTCCTTTTGGGGAACACTCGGATTGACTTCCTTGGTATGCAGTTCTCCAGACACTTGCTAATAAAGTCTGTGGCAGTGGTGGCAAGGTACCTGCGTACTTTTGGAACATGGCCCAATCAGCTGATTCTGGACAGCACTGGAGATGATCCTCTGCCTCCTCTGACCAGCTCTGGACCTGTATCCACGAGGGGGTCTCCTGCTTGAGCTTTTGCCTCTACGCCAGGAGAAGAAACATGGCATTGAGGATGGGGAATGGAGCAGGCAGACAGCATAGCAAGACCATGCAACCTAAGTGAGCACCAGTCATTGAATATTTATTTATGCAGTTCCCTCACTTCTTTCACAATGAAATAAACTTTTCTACGGCTCATTTATTACTATTAAAATAAGCAGTGGAAAAAATATTTATTTTCAGCAGGCAAAACGCAGATAATGTTTTTTACAATAATTCCATTGTCTGGCCCATGATCCATGCAGGATATGTGTCTTGCAGCTGCGAGTTTGCTATTTGTTATAGATATGAATACTGTATACATAATTTAATAAACTGCATTAGTGTTTCAACATGCTACGCCCTGGAGTGCTAGAATTTGAAATTTGCTCCACAATTCTCCTTGAAGCTTTTTCTGAAATTTGTCCATGTTTCCAAGTAGGAAGCATGGATGTGAAGCCTTTCCCATGCCCAGCGAGTTCAGAAAAAATTGGAATATCTCGGCAATCAGCTACTACTGAGCAGCTGGCTCATGAGCATGGAGATGCCTTGAGATTTTGTTGATTGTTGTTTTCTTCTGAGGAATTTTTTTTTGGTATTGGCATGTGTTCCTGGGCTGTATTTTAAAACAAAGTGAATTTGAATAGTTTTATGAAGAAAAGACCACAAGTTGGAAGCATTCAGGATTGTTTATTAAAGCCAGACAAGTCGTTTCTAAAAATGTCACAATGAGTCTGTTTCAGAAAGAGACAATAAAGATCAATTGTCTCATCTTGGCCCATTAACCGGAATGACCAGGGCAATTGAGCAATTGGCTGTAGTATCTCACATGTCCGTCAAATATGACTGCACAATCTATATATTTGGCGATGGCAGGGCATTTTTTCTGGGAAAGGGGTTGATTTTGCTGGAAAGTCTCAACATCAGTGATATAACTACTACTTCCTGTGATCTGACTTGAGAGGTTAGAAAGGAAAACCCCCATGTTCAGTTTTTGAATGAAATAATGAGACACTGTTTGATTGTAACTTTGGGCTTGGTCACGACCAGGGTTTGGAGTTCCCAGAGTCACAGGGGTGTTATCGTTCTGAAAGAGGCCATTCTGCCCATCATGTCTGCACAGGCTCCTCAAACAAGCAGTCGAGTGTGTGGTGCTGGAAAAGCAGAGCAGGTCAGGCAGTATCTGAGGAGGAGGAGAATCAACGTTTCGGGTAAAAGCCCTTCATCAGGAATAAAACAAGCAAGCAGCACAATGTAGTGCCATTCTCCTACCTTTATCCCATGCTCTTGATTATTGTTTTTAATTTTACCAATATCCTCTAGAATGCCTCAATTGTGTGTCCAACACACTTCCAGGCAGTGTTTTCTAGACCTTAATCACTCCTTGTGTGAAAATGTTTATTTCTCACATCACTCTTGCATTGTTTACAGCTCATTTCAAATATGCGCTCTCTTATTTTCGATCCATTTGCACTTCTCCCTATCTATTGGGCAGCACATGGCTCAGTGGGTAGCACTGCTGCCTCATAGCACCAGGGACCTGGGTTCAATTCCTGCCTTGGGCGACTGTCTGTGTGGAGTTTGCACAGTCGCCCTGTGTCTGCGTGGATTTCCTTCGGGTGCTCTGCTTTCCTCCCACAATCCAAAAGGTGTGCAGGTCAGGTAAATTGGCCATGATAAATTGCCTATAGTGTTAGATACATTATTCAAGGGTAAATACAGGGTAGGGGAATGGGTCTGGGTGGGTTACTGTTCGGAGGGTCGCTGTGGACTTGCTGGGCCGAAGGGCCTGTTTCCATTCTGTATGGGAATGTAATATTCTATCCTGCCCCCTCAGGATTTGGAAGAATGCCTATCAGCTCACCTCTTAACCATCTGTCCATGGAAAACAGTTCCACCCTCTCTGATCTATTTCCATTATCAGGATAGTCAAATTCCTGAACTCATTCTTGTAAATTAAAGCAATAAGCTCTCATCTTTGCATATTTAGGATTAGCCTACCACCTCAACACAGAAGGAATCATTGTCTGATCAGAAAGTAGGAATTTGAGAAAGAAGATGCCATCACTCAGGAAGATTTTGCAGCAGCCCTCTCAAGTCTCGGAAGACACCTCCATTTGCTGAAGAAGGAAATGATAGCCAAGAGTGACATAGGGTTTCTTGGTGATGCCAAAAGGATCAGGTTTAGCACTCCGCTGCTCCTTTATTCAGGCCTGTGGTTTGAAAAGTTTCTGTTTGGTCTTGGTTTCAAACCCCCTTACCTTGGTTCAGGCCCAGAGTTGCAAAACTAAAATGTAGACCTTTAAACATTTCAGGGAGGAAGTGAGGACTGCAGATGCTAGAGATCAGAGATGAGAGTGTGGAGCAGCAGGTCAGACAGCAAAAGGGCTTTTGCCCGAAACATTGATTCTCCTGCTCCTCAGACACTGCCTGACCTGCTGTGCTTTTCCAGCACCAAACTCTCGACTTTAAACTTCTCAGTTAGAAGTTGCAGGAGAGAAAGAACAGGAAAAACAAATGAGTCAGCCCGTTGAAAGAGACGGAGTGCATGGTTTTGTTATTTTTTTTCCTGTTTTCCAAAGACTGATGAATTGATTTAAATGGAATTTTCTGAGGCTGTTGTCCATAAATTCATCTGTGGTTCTGTGAAACTCAAATGCCTAATGATTCGTAATGGCCTCATTCTACCCAGAGCTTACATTTGTCTTCCAAAGGATTGGGGACTGCAAGGACAAGAAGTGACAAAGCAATATAATTCCAATAGGCCTTATTGTTATGTGCAAGTTCCATCACAATTAGATATCGAATAGTGCAGAAACAACCCAAAATAGAAAATTCTCAGATCACTCATGAGAGACCTGTAGTGCCCTCTGCTCAGTTGAAATAGAAAAAGGACAATAACTCAATATCATTAGAATGATGTCAGCTGTACAACTACTGCAAGTCCATTTGTTTGTGTTGAGTCAGCTAAATAGAGTGAAACAAAATGAAAAGTCTGTCTGTTATTTCATACATTGTGTGTCCCATTTGCCAGGAAGAAGTCATTAGGTTCAAATAGTTACTGAATCCAAACATGGCCAATTCTGATTTATTTGGCGAAACCTGATTGAGCCCAGATTGGAGCAATTTGAGGTCTGGATAACAGACAGTAGCCAGATCAAGCAAGGGGCAAATGTGCACTTTGAAGAACAAGTGTTGTGACTCCAAAAGAGGTTCAAACATTTCTGGAGAAAATTAATAGCGATGTAATATCTAGACAAGACTGCTGTACAGCCAGCTGTCCTCATTTCTTCTTGTAACCTGTTTGTAGACTACAACGGATGTCTCGGAAGTTTTAGTCAAAAGTGAGGACTGCAGATGCTGGAAACCAGAGCCTAGAGCACAGCAGGTCAGGCAGCATCTGAGGAGCAGGAAAATCGACGTTTTGGGCAAAAGCCCTTCATCAGGGCTGATGAAGGGCTTTTGCCCAAAACGTCGATTTTCCTGCATCTCAGAAGTTTTGTTTAATTCAGCCATGGGATGTAGGTGTTACTGACTGGGCCAACATATATTGCCTCTCTCTAATTGCCTTGGAGAAGATGGTGGTGAGGTGCCACCTTGAACCATTGCGGAGCAATGCTATTAGAGAGGGAGTTCCATGATTTGACCCAGTGATACTGAAGGAGCTTGCAATATATTTCCAGGTCAGAATGGTGAGTGGCATGGAGATGAACTTTTAAGTGGTGCTATTCCAATGTATCTGCTGCCCTTGTCCTTCTAGATGGTAGTGTTTTTGGAAGATACTTTCGAAGAAGCTTTAATGAATTTCTAAAGTACATCTTGTAGCTGGCACACACTGCTGCTGCCAACTCTCAGTGGTGGAAGGAGGGATTGCTTATCAATGTGGAGCCAGTCAAGCAGGCTGCTTAGCTTTGGATAGTGTTGAGCTTCTCAAATGTTGTTGAAGCTGCACTCATCCAGGCAAATGGAGAGGATTCTGTTAAACTCCTGACTTTTTCCTTATAAATAATGGTCAGGTTTTAGGGGGTCACCAATCACTTACATATTGTAGCTGCAATATTTATATGGCTGATCAAGTTCATTTTCTGATCAGTGGTGACCTGTAGTGAAGAATTCAACAAACATAATGCAATTGAATGTCATGAGAATATGGTTTGGTATCCTCTTCCTGGAGATAGCCATTGCCTGCGATTTGTTTGGCATGAATCTTAGTTGTCATTTGTCATCCCAAACCTGGATATTGTCCAAGTATTGCTGCACTTGGACGTGAATTGTTTCAGTGTCTGAGGAGTCACAAACAGTGTGAATAGCCAGATAGATTATTATCGCACAGATCTGGATTTTTCTAAAGGTTAAATATTTCATTGGGATCAAATGTTGAAATGCTTTGATTAACAAGCAATCGGCCTTTCACGTCGATTATTCTGGTACAGTGACTGAAGCCACCTACTTGTTGCACTTGCCTTTTTAATTTACCTCCAGCTATACTCTGAAAAAATGCAAAGAGTCATTCAACTACAAATGGGAGTTAAATGTTTAGTGAGGGAGCTCTGGATCTTTTGGTTGTTACAAGAAATGTTTAGAATAATAAAAGATCATTAAGATCCCTGAATTTGTTGAATAGCTGTCTATTCGTTTTCAATAGTGTATTGATTTGGTCCAGTGAATAGTTGAGCCACACAAACCTGAAAGGTTCCAGTCTCTGCTGACTTGATTAAACTTAGCTGGGTTACAGGAGCAGAATTAGATCATTTGGCTCATCTAATGGGGTGGCACTGTGGCTCAGTGGTTAGCACTGCTGCCTCACAACACCAGGGACGCGGGTTCAATTCTAGCCTCAGATGATTGTCTGTGTGGAGTTTGCACATTCTCCCCATGACTGCGTGAGTTTCCTCCCACAATCCAAAGATGTGCAGGTCAGGTGAATTGGCTGCACTAAATTGCCCATTGGTCAAGGGTAAATATAGGGTGGGATAATGGGTTTGGGTGGGTTACTCTTCGTAAGGTCAGTATGGACTTGTTGGGCTGAAGGGCCTGTTTCCACACTGTAGGGATTACATGTAATACATCCATGTGCGACCATGGCTGATATGATTCTCAACTCCATTCTCCTGCCTTCTCTCTCTGACCCTTGACCCTCTACTCTTCAAGAACTAACAACACCAACTCTGCACAATGATATGATTTCTCACATTTATACAGCCTGAGTTCAGTGATTACTTGTGTTACTCTTAAGTATATATGCACCTGACAAAGTGATTGATTGAGAGTAAGACAGAGACTATTTTCATCAGTGTTGTATGTCATGATGGTACGTAGCTGTCTGAAAGGTATTGTGCCTTTCTGAGGTCAGTGTGGAATTGCTACATCCCCCTTTTTAAGTAATATGTTGTAGAAAAAGACTGAAGAACTGTGGATGCTGGAAATCTGAAACACAAATAGAAATAGCTGGAAAGTCTCAACAGGTCTGACAACATCAGTGGAGAGAAAGCAAAGTTAATGTTTCTGGTCCCTTCTTCAGACCCCTTGGAGGCTGCCAGACCTGCTCAGTTCTTCTGGCAATTCTCATCTGTCTTTCTAATATGTTGAACACCCACTTTCTGTGCATATCTTGGAAGAGTATGTGAGTGTACTACTGACCATTATCAGATGCAATGTCATAGAGCTGTGTGGCACGGAAACAGGCCCTTCAGTCCAACCTGTCCATGCTGACCACATATCTCAACTAATCTTATCCCATTTGCCAGCACTTAGCCCATATCCCTCTAAACCCTTGCTACCCATATACCATGTTGAGGAACGTCAAGAATATGGAGTATGGCAGTTAATGTTTCAATAATTGTTGCATCTTAGGTTAGGCTCAGAAAAAGAAATTTGGTTAAGTCTTCACCAGAATTTAATAGTTCCTTAGGCATGGGAAATAACCATCACAATCATGTACCATTGCTTAGAAGCAATCTTGAGCAAAATGAAAAGTCCTTTTTCTAGTTCAGGTTAATGCAGTTGACATGTTTCATGTGACTTGTTACATGATGCCAAATGGACCGATGGATTAATATGCTACTCTCATGGGTATTTTTCAGTACTTATGGGATATATATAGTGGCAACAAGCTTTCTTCCAGCTGAGCTTGTTCTTAGTAGGTTTTTCTCCAACTGAACCAGATAGAATAGGAGCCACTCCAAGACAGTAAATAATCAAGAGACCTCAGCAATGTCTACAGTAGATCAAGAAATTATCAATCATTTTATTTCTAGGAAGCATTTAACAATATTCAAGTTCACAGTAAACTTTGAATTAATTCCTTTAAAGAAGCCATCCCAACATTGTTGATAAAATATAACTTTTTTCAAAATCCATTAAACTTCATTGTGTAAAGAATATGAAACATAAAGTGTCTTTGTAATAATAGTGATATTTGGAGAACAGGCTGATGTTAAGTAAGTGTTCAGTCTATAGTGATGTGACTACATTTGGAAATAATGACTGAACAAATCAATGCAGGAGGTTACTGACTACACATATTGAATTTGTGAACTATATATGAATGGTAACATTCCTGGAAAATCTCACTTGTGATTAGGAGCTATGATATAAACATTACCAAAAGTGTTTCAATAATAAAATGGATTGTGTAAATGTTAAAGTGTGTGTGTCACTTAAATTTCTTCCAATTAGATAAACTGAAGGCATGCATCCTTTCTTTGTGAAAGAAAATGAAATTTAAAAAAAACACCCTGGCAGACACCCTAAGATATTGGAGTGAAAGTAGGCCATTCAGCCATCAAGTCTGCTGTTCCATTCAAAATAAGATCCTGGCTGATTTGAGAAGTGATCAGTCTCACTTTCCTGCCTTTTCCCCATATCCATGAATTCCTTACTGATTTAAAATCTGTCTCACTTAATAATATTCAGTTAGAAGATGATGGAGCAGGTCCAATTGAGAGAGTCTTGTGGCGATGGTGACCATTATAAAGGTGCAGCTTTAGGACATGTTTTTGGGTGGAAACATAGAGTCATAGAGCCATAGAGATGTACAGCACGGAAATAGACCCTTCGGTCTAACCCGTCCATGCCGACCAGCTATCCCAACCCAATCTAGTCCTACCTGCCAGCACCTGATCCGTATCCCTCCAAACCCTTCCTATTCATATGCCCATCCAGATGCCTCTTAAACATTGCAATTTTACCAGGCTCCACCACTTCCTCTGGCAGCTCATTCCATAAACGTACTACCCTCTGTGTGGAAAAGTTGCCCCGTTGGTCTCTTTTATATCTTTCCCCTCTCACCCTAAACCTATGCCCTCTAGTTCTGGACTCCCTGACCCCAGGGAAAAGACTTTGCCTATTTACCCTATCCATGCCCCTCATAATTTTGTAAACCTCTATAAGGTCACCCCTCAGCCTCCAACGCTCCAGGGAAAACAGCCCCAGCCTGTTCAGCCTTTCCCTGTAGCTCAAATCCTCCAACCCTGGCAACATCCTTGTAAATATTTTCTGAAAGGGTTAATTCAGGAGATATTGACCTCTTTATCTGGGTCAGCATTTAGTATCTCAGTACAATTCCTGGTGAGATGGTGAAGGTGAGATGCCTTCTTGAACCACTGCAGTTCATCCTGTGTTTGGGCATATCCACAATGTTGTTAGGGAAGGAGATCCACAATTGGGATCCAGTGACCGTAAAGGAACGGTGGCAATCTGTTTCTAAGTCAGGATGGTGAGTGGCTTGGAGAGGAAATTGCAAGTGATGGCAATCCCATGTAACTCTAGATGTAGCGGTTATGGGTTTAGATGGTGCAATTTCTACAGAATGTCTTAGACGTTCTCATTCACAAGTGAGTCGTGTCTTTTTGTGGCTAGTTTTCTGCCTGTTTGTCCAACGTAACGTTTGTTACAGTTATTTACAAAATCATTTACAAAATACCTTGCGACAAACACTACATTGGACAAACAGGCAGAAAACTAGCCATCAGGATACATGGACATCAATTAGCCACAAAAGGACATAATCCACTCTCACTAGTATCCTTACATACAGATGAAGAACTACACCACTTCAACTGGGATAACACATCCATCCTAGGACAAGCCAAAGACAGACATGCACGAAAATTCCTAAAAAGCATGGCATTCCAACCAGAACTCTATCAACAAACACATGAATTTAGATCCCATTTAGCACCCCCTAAGAAAAAGAACAGAAAATGATGTCACCAACCCAAGGCTACCTAAACACAAATAGAAAGCTGGTCACTGACACCAGTGCTTCACTGGAGGCTCATTGATGATGTTACCTAGTATGGTGACAAAACGTCTGAAAACAAACCTTCCAGCTCAGCGAGCAAACCTACATCCAGAACTGAGAGTGAGTTGCTGGAAAAGTACAGCAGGTCAGGCAGCATCTGAGGAGCAGGAAAATCAATGTTTCGGGCAGGAGCCCTTCATCCAGAACCTCAACCTGAGGTACAAATATTCTCAAAACTCGCTAATGGTAAGGAATAAAATTGAGATTTTATGAGGGAAACCTTATCAATTAAACAAATAGTTGAGCAGTATCTTAAGGGCAATAATTTCACTATGTCGAGTCACAGAGATGTACTGCATGGAAACAGACCCTTTGGTCTAACTCGTCCATGCCAACCAGATAGCCTAAATTAATCTAGTACCATTTGCCATAATTTGGCCCTTATCCTGCTAAATCCTTCCTATTCATGTACCTATCCAAATGCCTTTATCAGAAGATTACTATCAGCACATGAACTAGAAGGCGTGCATCATATAAGTGGGATTGAGATATGGTGTAGAGTGAGAGATTTCGATTCCTTACACAGTGGGGCAAGTTCTGGGCTGGGAATGTTTGAGATATAATTACAGAAACAAATGGCATGGGCAAATACTGAGTGTTCAGTAGAAAGAGAAAAGTGGGAGAGGATGACAATGAGATTCCATTCATACATGGGGATATATGAAATAGTACAAAAGCTGAATCTATTTGGTTAGGGTTAAGGGAATAAATACTCTATGTATTATAAGCCACTGAGCAGTAAAGAGGAAAAGAAACACAAATTATTTGAAGGAAGAAATGCAGAAACAAAAAGGTCAGAATAAAAGATGACTTTATTCTTCCCTCAGGCTTTTTATTTAATGTATTAAGTTAATGATTTAATTTTTAAGTTAATGTAAGTCACACACGTGATCTGTAATATCTAGAATATAGGGGAAAGTGAGGCATGCAGATACTGGAGATCAGAGTTGAAGGAGTGTGGTGCTGGAGAAGCACAGCCAGTCAGACAGCATCCAGAACCAGGAGAATCTATGTTTCAAGCATAAGCCCTCATTTCTGATGAAGGGCTTAAGTTTGAAATGTCAACTCTCCTGCACCTCAGATTCTGCCTGACTAGCTGTGCTTCTCCAGCACCACACTCCTTCAACTCTGATCTCCAGTATCTGCATGCCTCACTTTCCCCTATATTCTAGATATTACAGATCACGTGTGTGACTTACATTAACTTTATTAAATAATTTCTTGAATATACCCAGGATCTTTGTTTTATAATACTGTTTTAATCCAATAAAGGAAGTGGAGAAACTAGTTAATGTACCAGCAAGGGAAATCCTGGGAACAGTAACTTTGATGGAATTAGTTTGATGTAAAAACCAAAAAGGAGAGGAAAGAGTCGAAGGTAGAAGTTCTTGACCAGATAAGGACAATTTCAATGAGATTGAAAAGAGGAAGGAAAATGGCAATGAAAACAATGCACAGGTTGGAGCCGATTAGGATGCGGACCAGAGAAATGGTAAAGATGGTTCATCAAAAAACTGGACTTCATTAGATGCGGAACAAAATGAATAATAAAAGGCTTTATAAAGAGAGGCATATGACAAATCTAAGAACTAATAATACAAAAGGAAATTGAGAAAAATATCAACAATTTAAAAAGGAAGCACAAAAGGAAATTAGAAAGGCCAAGGGAAGAGTAAGACTAAAACCAGATAGTTAACAAAAAGGGAAGTAGTAAAGGATATTGTAAATAGATAAAAAGAAAGATTAAGGCCAATGATGAAAAGATGGAAAAGGATTTTTTTGGAGGAAGAAGGAATGCTCCAGATATTAAAAATTGCTGTAGTATTCAAAGTAGTGAGGATGGAGGGTACAAGAAATAGTGTTGCAGAAATTACGTAAGCCAAGGATCATCCAGTGCAGGAAGGGGGATAAAGCCCTCAAAATCAGTGTCAACAATGGGGCAAATTCTGGTTTTCACTGCAGTTACAGTAATCTGACAAATTCATCATTGGCTGCTGTTTTGATAATATGGTAACTCAAACTGTATAAATTAATGCATCTGTTTTAATCAACACAAAGTTTAGGCTTGGTGTAATCTCTGTAGTCACCTTCAACACTGTAAAGACAATGTACCCTAACATGCATAATTGCTTTTAGCATTAATCTAACCATTATGGCAAGGTCATTGTCCTCACCCTTTGCTATGTATGTTTCTCTGTGCCTTGATGAGCTGGACATTATTTAATGCTGCCCTCAGAACCATGGTAGTTGACAGATGAGAGAAGCTGGAGAATTGACCCAGATTGGAGGATTTGAGCTATAGGGAGAGGTTGAATACGCTAGGGCTGTTTTCCCTGGAGCATTGGAGGCTGAGGGGTAACCTTATAGAGGTTTATTAAATCATGAGGGTCATGGATAGAATAAATAGACAAAGTCATTTCCCTGGGGTGGGGGAGTCCAGAACTAGAGGGCATAGATTTAGGGTGAGGGGGGGAAAAGATATAAAAGAGACCTAAGGGGCAACTTTATCACACAGAGGGTGGTACATGTATGGAATGAGCTGCCAGAGGAAGTGGTGGAGGCTGGTACAATTGCAACATTTAAAAGGCATCTGGCTGGTATATGAATAAGAAGGGTTTGGAGGGATATGTTTCTCTGGCAGGTAGGACTAGATTGGGTTGGGATAGCTGGTCGGCATGGACGAGTTGAACCGAGTCTGTTTCCCTGCTGTACATCTCTATGACTCTAACAGAGTGAAGTAGGGATAGATTCCTGACACCTTCCTCATGTTGTGCAATTCTAAGTGTGATATGGAATGTGAAGGATGACTGTCACATCCAGAAGCAAGTAGAGGCCTTAAATGATCAGTTCGAGCATACTCCAGGGCCTGTAGCCACTGCTGCTGTAATACTTGCCTATGGTAGAGTAGTTCTCTGTGGAGGAGAGACATTGTTCATTACAATCCTGGCAGCTTTCCTCTGGGAATGGGGGTAGGCCTTCTATATTGAACACCTCCTGGCCTGGGTCAGGAAGGCCATGAAAGGCTATTTTCTTGGAAACCACTCCTTCATTTTCTCTCTTGCTTACCTGCAAAAGGAGACCCTGGTTCTTTCTGCACTGGAAGCCCTTATATTCACCCTCCCACTTTGACAGCTCACTTTCCATCCTAACTTGCAGGGCTAATGTTGCCTTCTGACCTCTAATTGTCCCATCCAAGCAAAATCAATACCTGGGGGCTGCTCTGGTCACAATATGGGGTCAGGACCCGCATTTGACCCCGTCGAGGTTCCAACCCTAAGTCAAATATTCTGCCCAATATCAACAAAATTTGCCTGTCACAAGGTGTGAGTGCAGGTCTCATGAGAATAGACTGTAATGCTTCACTTCATTGATCCTACTCATCCACTTGCCAACAGTGTTTAAGGGACTACTGCTAATTTCATCTATGCAGTATCTAGATTGACACATTAAATTCCTTGCTGCCATGGGCCAGGAGCAAGTGTCTAATTCAGTTCCACATTCTTCTTTTGTAGCTGACGCAGTCTGAGAGCTCTGTTCTAATTCTCACTCTGCCCTAGGCTGGGAGAGCCTGCATTCAACATAATCCATGGGTCTTAATTCAATTTAAACTTTTCTTCTGCACTATTCTCAATGTCATTTTTCTGACACTTGAGAAAACAATTTTAATTTATTAATTTAGCACTGTTGTTGCATTACTTCCCCAAACTTAATTTGTCTCCAGTTACCAACTTGTTACTTGATTCCTACTTTGTTTCTTTCTTTCTCAACTCCATGCCTTTTGCAACTGTCCTAGAAACCACCTCTTTATCCCATGTCCTCAATAATGTGTCAACTATCAAAACAATAAGATTCTGTGATTGAAGCAGAAAATCACAGAAATAAGTAGAAAAAAAGCAAAAGCAAATAGTGAATGGGAAAAGAAAATATAAATAGCAAAACAAAGACAAGTACAGAAAATGGGAAATTCCCAGAAAATTCACAAGAATATATAGCTATTAGACTGAAGTATGAGATTACATTTTTGAAACAGCATGAGAATTATAAATCCAAGGAGCTGTAAACAAATGTAAACAATGTAAAGGTCACTAAGGTGACTGTTGTACTCACCTCACATCTCATTGAATTTACTTAAATACTCAATTTATTTCTGCAGCAAAGAAAGTTAGCATGTTGACCTTTTTACTTATGGCTTATTAGTCTTGTAAAATAGATTACTTATTTCCACACATGTACTACTTCTCCCTTTTTCCTCAACAAGAGAATTTGTGATTGTGAGCAATTCGTGATCTAACAATCTGTGCAAAGGCAAACAAAGGAATGGCTTAATGATGAATGTCTCCAAGTGAAGATAGAACTACATTTGTCAATACAGAGATTATATTAGCAGTTGTACATTAATGTCAAATTGCGCAGTCATAAAGAATGATTCAGAATAGAAATGGGAACGCATATTACAGATACAGAAAGGAAAACTTGCATTTAAAAGAAAGTCTGCCCTGCTTTTGAGTACTTTTAATGCAATTTCCTGCTGTAGATTTACACCATCATAAAATTCTAATATTGGCCTAAAATAGTTAACCCATTTATAACATACTGTAATCATCCTATTGCCTGAAGGCAGTCACAGAACTAATGTCCTTTTGTTGTCTTGAATGCACTAATGCACGACAAAGGATGAGGAATAGGCAGATGCAAAACCAGTTTATTTGGGTACTAGACAGATAAGTGGTTTCATCAGGGAAATGGAAGAACTGATAATTGTCTACACATGCCATTAGAATTTGTTTGTTTTGCTGGAATTGACCATAATTGAATGATGTTGTGGGATAGTTGCTTAGGCACTTGTTTCATATTGCTATACTCACAGGTTAAACTCAGATAATGGAATTAAATCAGCTAATAGGTGAGAATACAGAACTAAAACAGCTGGATATCTTCTTTATCACGTTTTCTTCAGAAAATGTAAATACATGGTGATTGCGTATTGCCAAAAGGACTATCAGATAACTTAAACGGATTTCTGTGAAAGAAAAATGTTGATACTCAGGTAATTACTCACCAACAGGTAGGAATTTGGTTGCCTTGCAATCTATGATAAATACCTCAGACAGAAAGGCAGAGTAGCCTGAGATGTGGCACTTCATTCACCACTCCATCAAAGGAAAAGAAAAGTTCATTGGAGATTAAATCTTACACCTCTGGGATTTAATTTGCAGCAACATTGGTAAAGAATCAGCAATGGGAAGAAAATACAAGTTTTAAAAATGTTGCAAAAATATATACTTGACAAGAATTAGAATTAGAATCCATACAGTGTGGAAACAGACTCTTTGGCCCAACAAGTCCACACTGACCCTCCAAAGAATAACCCAACCAGACCCATTCCCCGAACCTATTACTCGACATTTACTCCTACTTAATGCACCTAACCTACACATCCCTGAACACCATGGGGAATTTAGCATGGCCCATTCACCTCACCTGCACATCTTTGGATGCTTGAGCAAAGCACAATAATGAAATTCGAGAGGAACACAAGACAAGGTCTGAGCAATAAACAAGAGTTGAGGCCATTCATAAATGTGTGAAAGGAAAATTTACGATGTATATTGTGGAAGTGGGATGTATATAGTAATGAAGATACAAAGTAAGGGAATTCAAAAGATTGTTAAAGGGTTGCAAGTGGTCTAAGCCAAGGGTCACTTTGAGAAACAAAAGCAGAAATTGCTGGAAAAGCTCAGTAGATCTGGCAGCTTCTGTGGAGAGAAATCAGAGTTAACATTTTGGGTGCAGTAACCCTTACTCAATATTGGGTCCAGTTTTTTGCTCTTAGTCAAAATAAATGATTGAAACTTCTACACTGGGAATAGAATTCTGAAATTTGCATTAATACACTGCCACTGGATCGAGATAACCATTCCCTCCTCTCCTTCCACACTACACTGCTCATTTCCCCCAATGTACTCGCTTTGGGCCTTCTTCTATGCAGAATTGAGAGAGATCCCGAGTTCAAATCGCGGACGAGCCCACACTTCATGTTTGTGGCGGCACGGTGGCCCAGTGGTTAGCACTGCTGCCTCACAGCACCAGGATCCCAGGTTCGATTCCAACCTTGGGCAACCGCCTGTGTGGAGTTTGCACATTCTCCCTGTGTCTGTGTGGGTTTCCTCTGGGTGCTCCAGTTTCCTCCCACAGTCCAAAGATGTGCAGGTCAGGTGAATTGGCCATGTTAAATTGCCCATAGTGTTAGGTGCATTAGTCAGATGGAAATGGGTCTGGGGTGGGTTACTCTTCGGAGGATCAGTGTAGACTTGTTGGGCCGAAGGGCCTGTTTCCACACTGTAAGGAATCCAATCCAATCTAATCTATTCCTAACACCCAGATATCTGATCATCAATTGATAGGAGTACAAAACTGTGACTTGAAATAGAAAGAGCAAGCATTCTTTCTTTTTCCAGAAAAGATATGTTTAAGCTTTACATTGCAGAGATAAAGCAGTTGAATGGGTATCTGGTCAAGCTTTATAAAATATTCAGTGATTTTGATAATGAGCCAGGGTCATTTGTTAAAATTCATGTCTTGAAGTCGCATGGCTCCAGGCTCAAGTCGATAAAGTGTAGCGGTGGAAAAAGCTCAGCAGGTTGGGCAGCATTTGAGGAACAAGAGAGTCAACATTTTGGGCTTAACCCTTCATCAGGACGACAAAAAGTTAAGTGTGAAACATCGACTCTCTTGCTCCTTAGTTGCTGCCTGACCTCCTGCACTTCTTCCAACGCCACACTTTATTGTCTCGGACTTCTCCAGCATCTGCAGTCCTCGCTGTCTCCAGGCTTAAGTCCCATTCCAGGGCTTAAGTACAAAAATCAAGACTGACACTCCAGTACTGAGGGAGTGCTGCACTGCTGGAGTTGCTGGCTTTCAGATGAGACAATAAACTGAAGCATCACCTTTCTGTATAGGTGGATATAAAAATAATATAAAAATGGCACCATTTTGCAGAGGAGTCTTTCCTCTCAAGCCTGGCCAATATTTAACCTCAATCAGAAGCACAATAGCAGTTAACTGTTCACTATTACTTGGCTGTTTGCTATGTGTGATCGACTGCCGTGTTTCCTGCATTCCAATAGCGACTACACTTCTTTGGCTGTAATGCACTTTAAAATGTTCACAGTCACGTAAAATGTTTCACAAATCCAAAATTTAATATTTGACATAAATATTATTTTATAATGGGGGAAGGAACCTACAACGAATTAACTAGTTATCTGTTTATTTAATGGCAGTTGTAAACATACTGACATGAAAGCAAATTAGTGAGAAAGTAAATTGATATTGAAAATGATTGCTTTATTTGAAGAGCCATAACTATTGGGAAATCTGCCAGGCAGCAGAAACACTGATGTTGACAGAGCAACTGCCCATTGTTAGCTTTGGAATTCTGACTCTCCAACCTTCTGTAGTTATCTGTGTTCTCGATAGTTGTTATTTAAATCTGTCAACGTGCATATTCAAAGTTGCAGTTAAACTGAATAAATTCTCATTTTCCACATTCTCCGACACTGATCATTCTGTTATCTTGCAACATGGCATGTTTGAATTCACCAATCTCGATGCATTTATACTCTACTGGTATTTCATTTTACTGTGTGGGCATTCAGAAATGTGGTGCCTTTTAGTTGTATTGTACAAGTCATGTCATGTGATAGAGACAAAAAATATTTGCAGTAGTGGTTGCTGAAGTACTGGATGATGAGTTTCAGCGGGTCAGATTTTTTCTGTTCTTACATGTTTGGATTCATAGAGTAATGGTAGAAGTTTATAAGATTGTGAATGGAATGGATAGGAGTCTTTTTCCCAGGGTAGAAAGTGCTCCCAGAGCAGGTGGTAGAAGCATCTACAATAGCAGCGTTCAAGAAGCAACTGGATGAATACACTAATAGGAAGGGAATAGAGGGATATGGATGCTGTAAGTGAAGACAGTTGTAGCATGGAAAGGCAAAATGTGTTAGTGCACACTTGGATGGCCAAAGGGCCTGTACCTGTGCTGTATTGTTCTTTGTTTTAATAGAGATGTTTGAGACCCATACGTTTACTGTGAATCAATATTTCTCAGCCACCTCTTCAGGTTAATATGAATGAGTGTGTTCGTTGCGATATGCATCTAGTCACCCCAGATTTTAGTGAAGAATGCAGATTGGCTGGCGCACTGGACAGATAAGTGGCGATTGGAACTTAAGGTAATGTAAGCTGGTGCATTTTGATAGAAACAATTAGGAGAAGCCTTACAAGCTAAAAGTAAAATTTCTAAAGAATGTGTGGGAGCAGAGGAACCTGGAGGTTCATGTGCATAGATCTTTAAAGCTAGCAGGGCATATTGAAAGAACATTAGGAAAGCGAATGGGATTTTGGGTTTTGTATATGCAGGTATTGCACACGAAAGCAGGGAAGTTACACTGAACCTGTGTAAAGCTCTGCTTAGGCCAAAACAAGAGTATTGCATCATGATCGTATGACCACACTTTTACCTACAAGGCGAGGTTGAAGAAGGTGAGGTTGTTTTCCTTCCACTAAAAGAGGCAACATTTGAGAGCATAATAAAAGATAAAGAGAGAGAAACTGTTCCCATTAGCTCATGGTACAAGGGGCAGGGGTCACTGATTTAAAGTCTCGGGCAAGAGACACAAGGAGGTGCAAAGAACATTGCTTTTATGCAGTGATCTTTTATGCAAAGATCTAAAATTCACTGCAGATGAGGCTAATGGTAGCAGAGACAATGAATGCTTTCAAAAGGAAGTTGGATGAGGTATTCTGTGAAATAAAGTTAGAGCCATGGGTCTCAAACATAGGATGTGACTGGGTGGCTTCACAAGAATGGCACAGATGATTCCTGTGCCATTATGACCGTAGAACAAAAAAGTTATTTTAATATACAACATACCATTTAAATTCTCTACACTTACCTTTTTTATTGACAGCTTTTTTTTCCATTTGTTTGTTTTTGCATATAATGTAAACATTCTTAATATCTTAAAATATGAGTTTTTAAGTCTCAGTGCCACGCAACTAAAACATTGTGTCACTGGTGACTAGAAACAGCAGAGGGTAATACACCCAAAAATGAACTGCTAAAGATAAAAATATACTTTAAATAGGAACGGGAGAAGGCCTTTCCACTACTCAAGCTGCTCTGCCGTTCATTCTCCACTGGAATGAATGAGTTATGCCCTTAACTCCACTTTCCTGTCTGTATCTCTTATAGACCTTGACTCCTTTATCAATCAAAACTTGTCAATTAAAGTGACCTGGCCTCTGCTGAGGCAAGGGAATTCCAAACATGACTAGCCCTCGGAAGAAATTTGTCCTCCACTCCACTTTAAATGGGAGACCCATTATTTTGAAATACTGTCCCCAGTTCTGGAATTCGTCATGAGTAGAAACATCATCTCAACATCTACTCTTTCAAGCCATTTAAGAGAATTTTTTTTTTATTCATAGGATGTGGATATTTGCTGGGTCAATATTTATTGCTTATCTCTAGTTGTCCTTGAGAAGATGACAGTGAGCTGCTTCTTGAACTGCTGCTATCCACCTGCTGTAGGTAAACCCATAATGCTGTCAGGAAGGTGATTCCAAGATTTTGACTCAGCGACAGTGAAGGAGTAATGATGGGTATCCAAGTCTGGATGAGAGTGGCTTGGAGGGGAACTGGCAGATGGTAAAGCTCCCATTATCTGCCACACTTGTCTTTCTAAATAGTAGTGGTCATGAGGTTTTGAAAGTTAAACTCCTGCAGTACATGGAGTCAGAGAGATGTACAGCACAGAAACAGATCCTTCAGGCCAACTCATCCGTGCCAACCAGATGTCTGAAATTTGCCAGCACTTGACTCATGTCCCTCTGAACCCTTCCTCGTCATATACGTATAGTACATATTGCTCTTACTGTGTTAGTGGTGAAGGGGACTAATATGACTGATTTCCAGTTACCACAATCATCATCTTTTGTGCCATGTATCTATCAACTCTCATTCTTCTATACTTCAATGAGAACAGGTCCAACCTATTCAAGTTCCTGCGAACCAGGAATTAACCGAGTGAACCTTTACTACCAATGCCCTATCCAGGTGTAGCAAGACTTCCCTTTATAAAGAAACATCATCTCAGCATCTACTCTTTCAAGCCCCTAATAAAGGCCAATATTCCATTTGTCTTACTAATTACTTCTGCACCTAGTGTTTCATGATTCATGTACAAGGGCATCCAGATGCCTTTTAAGTATTCAGCATGTTCCATATTTGATTAATATTCTGCTGGATGAGATTAAACCAACAAAATCTCAATTCCCTTTTCTATTTCAATTAATTTAATCATAAAAACTAACTTTGTCACATGTCAGAAAAATTGAACAGTAAAATCTGTCAAGGGACAGTAAGTAAGACAGTAAATATAGAGAATTTAAGTGATATGATGGATTCAGCCATCACTTTGACAGATGAGTGTTCAGCAAGAAGATAAATTGTTTGCTATCTAGGTTGGTGTGACTTGTACATGATGTTAAACTAAATCTTGATTTGCAGATCCAATTGCAAATATTCCATATGAAGACACGATTGAAAGAATGGGTGAATTCAGGGGGTTTGTGATGAGCTTGTTTGTTCTGTGGGAACCTAACTCTGTTTCCCTGAAATGCTGAGATTGCTTGATGGCAGAGATTCCTCCACTTGAATTGACTGGGAGTCCCCCCCCCGCCTCCACCGGCAACATATGTTATAATCCAACTCTGGGGCTCTGAAATTGTCTTTCAGAATTTCTCTATGTTCAAGTTTGGAACATCAAATGGTATGAGTTCCCATTGCTGATGATGGAAAGCAGCATTTGGCATGTGGGAATACTCCGTGGAGCTGCGTACTGGCCTAGTTAGTCTGTGCTCCGATCAGCATGATCTCAATGCTAGATTTATGGCACATCTGAAATGATAGCTACAGGCGCAGAAGTGAAACATGACATTGAAATGGGGTTCAGGGTGGAGAGCAGATAGATTGAGGATGCACCTCCACCTCCATTCCCCACACCCCTCACTCTCGCCCCCTTTCCCCCTTCCCTCTCCTTGGAAGACTGTGAGTCGCTACAACAGTTGTCATGTGTGGGACCTCCCAGTAGTTGTGCAGATGTGTTGGTGAGCAGCTATGAGAGAACATCTGTGTATGCAGTATGCAAAAGACAGAGCTAGCACAATCCAACAACAAGTGGGTCACGTCTAAGCTCACCCAGCTGGAAATATTAATGGACAAATAACCAACTCACTGGAGGAGGAATCTCCACAAATATCCCCATCCTCAAAGATGGCAAGAGCCCGGGACATCAGTGCAAAAGCTTTTGTCAGCATCTTCGATGTTCCAAATGGATTATCCCTCTCAGCCTCCACCTAAGGTTTCTCCCAGCACAGAAGGCAGCCTTCAGCAAATTTGATTCACTTCATTTAATATCCTGAAATGGCTGAAGGCACTATTGGAAATAGCAAAGGTTGATGTATCCTGAAACCATTCTGCTGTAGTACTGAAGGCACATGCTTCAGAGCTTGCCATACTCTGAGCCAATCTGTCGCGGACCCATTAGGACATTGGTATCTGCCCAGAAGTGTGGAAAATTGCCAAAGTATGCCATGTACATAAAAGGAGAAAGTGAGGTCTGCAGATGCTGGAGATCAGAGCTGGAAATGTGTTGCTGGAAAACCGACCGACTCCCACAGCTACCTGGACTACACCTCCTCCCATCCTGCCCCCTGTAAAAACGTCATCCCATTCTCCCAATTCCTTCGACTCCGCCGCATCTGCTCCCAGGCGGACCAGTTTCAAAAACGCACAACCCAGATGGCCTCCTTCTTCAAGGACCGCAATTTCCCCCCCGACGTGGTCGACGATGCCCTCCACCGCATCTCTTCCACTTCCCGCTCCTCCGCCCTTGAACCCCGCCCCTCCAACCGCCACCAGGACAGAACCCCACTGGTCCTCACCTACCACCCCACCAATCTCCATGTACAGCGCATCATCCGCCGTCATTTCCGCTACCTCCAAACGGACCCCACCACCAAGGATATATTTCCCTCCCCTCCCCTATCAGCATTCCGTAAAGACCACTCCCTCCGTGACTCCCTCGTCAGATCCACACCCCCCACCAACCCAACCTCCACTCCCGGCACCTTCCCCTGCAACCGCAGGAGGTGCAAGACTTGCGCCCACACCTCCCCCCTCACCTCCCTCCAAGGCCCCAAAGGAAACTTCCATATCCGCCACAGATTTACCTGCACCTCCACACATATCATCTATTGCATTCTCTGCACCCGATGTGGCCTCCTCTATATTGGGGAGACAGGCCGGCTACTTGCGGAGCGTTTCAGAGAACACCTCTGGGACACCCGGACCAACCAACCCAACCACCCTGTAGCTCAACATTTCAATTCCCCCTCCCACTCCACCAAGGATATGCAGGTCTTTGGACTCCTCCATCGTCAGACCACAACAAAACGACGGTTGGAGGAAGAACGCCTCATCTTCCGGCTAGGAACCCTCCAACCACAAGGGATGAACTCGGATTTCACCAGTTTCCTCATTTCCCCTCCCCCCACCCTGTCTCAGTCAAATCCATCAAATTCAGCACCGCCTTCCTAACCTGAGATCTTCTTCCCGACCTCTCCGCCCCCACCCCAGTCTGACCTATCACCCTCACCTTGACCTCTTTCCACCTATCACATTTCCGACGCCCCTCCCCCAAGTCCCTCCTCCCTACCTTTTATCTTAGCCTGGTGGACAAACTTTCCCCATTCCTGAAGAAGGGCTTATGCCCGAAACGTCGATTCTCCTGTTCCCTGGATGCTGCCTGACCTGCTGCGCTTTTCCAGCAACACATTTCCAGCATGTACATAAAAGCCAGGCAAAGTCCAACTGAACCAATTCCTGCCACACTGGTCTGAACTCAATTTCAGTAAAGTGCTAGAAAGTGTCATTGACAGTGGTGTCAAGCAGCACTCACTCAACTATAACCTGGTCACTGCTCAATTTTGGTTTCGCCAGGACTGTTTAGTTCTTGACATCATTACAGCCTTGGTCCAAACAACAGAGTGAAGTGAGGGTGACTGTCCAATCACCAAGGCAGCATTAGAACTAAAGTGGCATCAAGAAGGCAAAACTGAAATCAATGGGGATCAGGGAACATTGGTTGACTGGTTACAGTCATACCTATTTCAGGAACAAAGCAGAAATGGAGGTGAAATTAAATTGTAATTACTGTTCCTCTTAAGTCAAGACAGTGAGGTATTGCTTTATTTACCGCTATTCCTTTTTACTCTAACCACTACCGAAATAGTCTGAGGTGCGCTCCCCAGATCCTGTTTATTTTTAGAGTTTCAGTCATTGAAATAAAATTGCAGCAAAGCACCTCAAAATGAAATCAAAGGTAGGATTTATAACTCCCAAGATATGGGGGCAATTGCTTTGCTACTTCATTCACACATACACAAGCATACAAGGTAGAGTGAAAGAGAAAGGGAAGGAAGTTGCAATTTATGAATTCGAGTCGTAGAGCTGAACAGCATGAAAAAAGACCCTTTTGGTCCAATTTGTCCATGTCAACCAGATGTCCTGAATTAATCTGTCCCCTTTTCCTATTCATGTATCCATCCAGCTGCCTTTTAAATGTCATAACTGTACCTGTCTCCACCACTCTTCTGGCAGCTCATTCCCTGCACATACCACCCTCTCATGTGGCAGTGTTGTTTCTGCTAAGTCATGCTGAGAAGCAAGATACTTTGAATGCCCTCAAAGAGGACCTTGTGAGGTGAAGAGATACTGACAGTCCTCCTCAGAGACTTATTAGAATACCATTACCAATTTGGTTTCGGACAGTAGCAGCTTGATATTCCTTTGTAAAGTCATAATAAGTAGCGAGCCAAAACTCCAGGAGTTAACTCAGTGTTCATGGAATGGATGGTTTTGGATGGCAGCAAATTCTGGAGGGTTCCAGCTAATTTCAGTCATATGATTACAGCAGCCATCATCAGGGCCTGGCAGTGTTGGCCATTTGTTTTCAAGAAAATATTTTAAACAGGAGAATCGTAGAAAACTGTATTCTTCTAAAGAGGAAGCAAAGTCTTTCAGTGCCCTCAGGCCAATATTTTTGTTAAAGGAGATGGTTGTGGTTGTTGGAGGTCAATCATTACAGCCCCAAGTTCTTGGGAGAGTGTCTTTGACCCAACTGTCTTCATCTGCTTCATCAATATCCTTCCTTCCATCACAGTATCAGGGTGATGGAAGGAATTGATGAATGCAAGATGTTCAGCACCATTCATAACCCCTCATACTGAAATGCCCATCTCCAAATTCCTGGAATAGCCTGAGCAATATTTGACTTGGGGCTCATAAATGGCAAGGGACAGTGGTCATGTCACTGGACGAGTAATTCAGAACTCCAAGCTAATAATCCTAGAATTTATCGGTCAAATCCCACCGTGATAGATGGTTAACTTTGAATTCAATAAAATCTGGAACAAAGTGATTAGTCTAATAATGTCAGTTGTTTTTTTAAACAAATATCATGTTCACCAATGTTATTTTGGGAAGGAAATCTATAATCCACCTCTGACTCCAGATCCCTAGCATTGTGGTTGACACTTAATTGTGTAATAAAGAATGCAGGCCGAGCTACAGATGTCCACATTTCATGAATTTAAAATAAAAACACAGGTACAAGGAAAAGATTATCTCCAGCAGGGGAGGATCTAATTCAATGGTTGTTTCTACCACAAACAACATCTTGGGGTTGCCATTGGCCAGTCATTAAACTAGATCAGTCTTCTACTCACTTCAGCTACAAAAGCAGGTCAGAGGCTAAGAATTTTGTGGTACATGACCCACCTTCTGACACCCCAAACCCTGTCCACCATTTACAAGACACAAGTCAGCAGTGTGATTGACTACTTGCTGCTTGCCTGCTGCATCTCCAGCAACACTCAAGCTTGCTACCATCCAGAACAGGCAGCCACATCCAGCATACAGCAAACACTGCTTCCAACCAATGATACACAATAGCAGCATTATTCCCAAGGTTCCTTAAACAACACCTTCCAAAACCAGGACCTTTATCATCTGGAAGACAAGGGTAGCAGATAGCGTTAAAATCAACAAGGTGAAAGTGAAGACTGCAAATGCTGGAGATCAGATTCTAGATTAGAGTGGTGCTGGAAAAGAACAGCAGGTCAGGCAGCATCTGAGGAGCAGGGAAAAAAAAAACAAAAAAAAACACGACATTTCCTGATGAAGGGCTTTTGCCCGAAATGTCGCTTTTCTGCTCCTCGGATGTTGCCTGACCTGCTGTGCTTTTCCAGCATCAGTCTAATCTAGACTCTGATCTCCAGCATCTGCAGTCCTCACTTTCACCCAGCAGACAGAGTTATAGAGCTGTACAGCATGGAAACAGACCCTTAGGTCTAAGCTGTCCATATGGACCAGACATCCTGAGTAAATCCAGTCCCATTTGCCAGCAGTTGGGCCATATCCGTCCTAACCTATCTCATTCATGTACCCATCCAGATGCCTTTTAAATGCAGTAAATTCCTTTGCTGACCACTACACATCCAATTTCAGTGTCATCTGCAGACTTACTAACTATAACTCCTGTGTTCACATCCAACTCCTTTATGTAAATGACAAAGCAATTGACCTAGCACTGATCCTTGTGGCAAATTGCTGGTCACAGGCCTCCAATCTGAAAAACAACCCACCACCACCACCACCCTCTGTCTTCTATCTTTGTGCCAGTTCTGTATCCAAATGGCCACTTCTCCCTGTATTCCATGAGATCTAACCTTGAGCCAGTTCTGTATAGATAAGTGAGAATATGGTCATTTACACATTGTTGGAAAATATGAAACAAGAGGTCACAATTTAAGAATCAGGGATCAGCAATTGATAACAGAGGTTGGATCATTTTGTTTTCTGAGGATCTTGAATTTTTTATAGTCTCGTCCTGAAAAGATGGTTGAAGTAATGTTCAGGTGGTGGTCCATGTTGGTACTAACGACATGGGCAGGAAGAGAGATGGTGTCCTGCAAAGGGAATTTAGGGAGTTGGGTTGTAAGTTCAAAAGCAAGGCAACACTTAAGGGTTGTTATCTTGGGATTGGTCCCTTTGCCACATGCTAGTGAGGCCAGAAGTAGGAAGGTAATACAGTTGAATGTGTAGCTGAAAGAGCTGGTGTAGGAGGAATGAATTCAGATATCTGGATCACTGGGACGTCTTCCAGAGAAGTTGGGATCTGTACAAGGACTAACCTGGAGGAACAGTAATATCTTTGCAAGGAGGTTTGCTTGTGCCACTCAGGAAGGCTTAAACCTGAATGACAGCAGAGTATCAACCAAAGCAGTAGATCAGCAAGTGGAATGTTTGGAGAAGAAAGGGACTAAATCAAGTATGTCTAGTTAGAAGAACAGGAGGGCTAGGAAAATGAATATGGGGGAAACTAGTGGTCTGAAGTGGATCTATTTTAGTGCAAGGAGTACAACAGATAAGGCAGAGCCTGAGTTAGTACATGGACTACGATGTGATAGCCATTACAGAAACTTGGTTGAGAGAAGGGCAAGACTGACAGCTCTACATTCCCAGTGTGCAGATGTTTCAGTGTGATCAAGAGGCATGTAAAAGGAGTGAAGGAGTTTTGCATTACTAATTAAGGAGAATGTCACAGCTGTACTAAGAGAGTATGTCTTAGAGGGCTAATCCAAGTGAAGCAAAATGGGTAGAATTTAGGAATAAAAAAGCTGGAATCATTGTGATAGGGTTATACTATAGGCCTCCCAATAGCCAGTGGAAATTGGAGAAACAGGTATGTAAGCAGATCATAGAAAGATGCGAAAACAAGATTTGCTGGTGGGTGATTTTAAATTCTGCAATATTCACTGGAACACCCTTAGTGTGAAGCATTTAGGTCGGGCAGAATTTGTTAGTTGCATCCAGGATGGATTCTTGAAACAATACGTAGATAGTCCATCTGGGGAAGGGGCCATATTCGACCTTATATTGGGGAATGAGCCACGCCAGATGAGTAAAGCTTTAGTGGAGGAGCATTTTGGGAAGAGTGATCATAATTCCGTAAGTTTTAAGATAGTTATGGAAAAGGATAAGACTGGTTGTCACATTAAAGTGCTAAATTGGAGGGAGGCTAATTACAAAGTATTTGGCAGGAGCTGGAAAAATTGGATTGGGGTAGTTGTTTGACGATAAATCCACATCTAACATTTGGGAGCCTTTTAAAAGCCAGTTGACTAGTCAGGACCCTGTGAGGGTGAATGATAAAGATGGCAAGATTTGGGAACCTTGGACAATGAGAGATGTTGTAAGTTTAGCCGAAAAGGAAAAAGCATATGTAAGCTTTAGGAAACAGAAATCAAACAAGGCAGTTGAGTGTAAAAGAAACCGAAAAAACAAAATTTTTAAAAATACATTAGAAGGACTAGTAAGAGGCCATGAAATGTCCTTGTGTAGAGACAGAGGAAGTAGGTGAGGACCTTAATGAATACTTTGCATTGGTATTCACCAAGGAGAAAGATATGGATGATGGAAAGATTAGATAGGGATTTGTTGATACTCTAAGGCATATCGATATTAAGAAGGAGGAGGTGTTGGGTGTCTTGAAAAAGCATTAGGTCGATAAGTCTCCAGGCATGATGGGATCGATCTCAGGATACTGCAGGAGGCAAGGAAGGAGATTGTTGAGTTCTTAGCAGATCTTTGTATCCTCTTTAGCCACAGCCAAGAGGCTAAAAGAATGTAGAATAGCCAGTATTATTCCTTTGTTTAAGGGCAGGAGGAATAATTCAGGAAATTATAGGCTGGTAAACCTCACATCAGTAGTAGGGAAATTATTGGAGAAGATTCTTAAGGATGAGATTTACTTACATTTGGAGAAGAACTGCTGTATCAGGGATAGTAAGAATGGCTTTGTGCAGAGGAGGTCTTGTCTCACAAACATGATTGAGGTTTTTGAGGAAGTGACGAAGATCATTGATGAAAGTAAGGCAATGGATGCTGTCTACTTGGACCTTAGTAAAACATTTAACAATATCACAGATGGTAGGCTGGTCCAGAAGATTAAATTGCACAGAACCTATAGTGAGTTCACAATTTGGATGCAATTTCTGAAATGGCTTGTGCAGTTCACAAAGAAAGGAATGTGACCTGACACTATCTCACTGGTTGAAATGATCACTTTTACAGTGGGAATTGGGATATTTTTGATTTCTGAGTAGCAATTACTTCCCACAAGAGTTGTGCTCAACCTGTACCCCCTTCTCTGCCACGAATAAAAGGGAGGGAAGATTGTGAGAATGTCCATTCTGTCAGGAGGAAAATGTATGTATTATGAAAGGTTACTTGTCCCTTTCATCTCAGATTGGAGTTTGGTTTGTCAAGGCTCTCAGCATCATTGGATAAGGGTTGGTCCAAGAGGGATTTTCTCAGGAATGTATTACTCTAACATTCATGAAATAGATACTTCTTTCTCATAATGCTTTCACTGAACTCAGGTCATCATCTAGCATTGAAGTGAAGTAATGATGCTGCTAAACTGTTTCTCTTTCACTAATCTCCAATTGACCACACCAAACAGATGAAAATCTCATGAAATGGAAGCCATGATTTCCAGACTGGATATTTCTCACACCAGGACATTGGAACGCAAGAGTTTACATCTCGGCAGTGGGAGGACAGTAGTTTCACTATAAGTGGAAACCAATTCACATTTGGAAATTAGTTTTTTTATTATAAAGAGAGTTGCAATTTCTTCACCTTTTTGTTGACTGGGTTTCATGGCCCACCAGCCTGGTGAAATGAGCAGTTCATCCCCTGGAAATGACTCGGCTGTATGAGATGATTAGTGTGCTATAATGTAACACTGGTAATATGCTAATACACATGCAAATTGCAGCGGCTGAAATTGGTAAAGTGCCAGTGGATTTTTCACACCAGCCTGTAAAATCACCTTTTACACCTTTTTGATGTGATAAGGAAGTGCTAAATCAAAGCAAATGCCAAGCTCTCACTGAGGGACGAAACAGCATTTGAGGCATACATTGGCAAGGCAGGCCATGCAGATTTTGACTGTGAGTCTCTCTGTGGATCAGACAGGCATGTAACAGCCGCTTTGTGCCACCTGCTATCTGTCACTTAATTAGCATAATCATCTAATTTCCAGTTGGAAATAATGGTGTCATGCACTTTTCTGTAATTGCTACTGTCATAATATATGCTGAATTATGTCACGCTTGTATTATATGATTAGACATTTCAGGGGGTGGCTAAGGCAGCGAATTCACACATCAGTACCTTTTGATCTTGGTCATGATGCTAGCCAGTACAATAACTTCACAAGCTATTTTGTGTTTTGATAGTTATATCATTACAGAATTTGATAAGATGGGAAAAATAATAAATTACAAATTATTCTAAGGTGTCATAAAGTTTATACTTGTGTGCCTGCATTTATGATGAAGCTTCTTAATTGTATAGCACTTAAAATAACAGTGAGATGTCCCACATTCATTAGCTCATAAAGAATTTGCCTCGCATTAATGTGATGGTGATGCTCATCTGCCATAATGAGGACTTTAAATATTTACAGTATTAAGTAGGAATGCCGATAGGTGAGGTGGAAAGGAGCAGATTATGTGTTTAAAAAAGCCCACCAATTCTTTATATATACTTGCTTTTTACTCTCTTGGGTTGCATCACAGTTTACCCATCAGTACTAAATAAGTCAGCCTAAGGCAGTTTAACTTCAGTTGAATGGACAGCACTAGGCCGTGGCATTAAAAAAAAGTCGCAAGCCGAAGACTATGTGGCATCAGTTCTTGCTAGTGTAATGATAAAGTGGCTTGTGTGTTTGCATAATAATTGGGAACAGGAAATATTCACTGTTGACAAAATGACAGTGATTCTCAGATGTACTTAGTTCTTTGCTCTATTCCTTGAATCATTGTTAATTCAGTACCCTATACATTTGATCACAAATGCATGCGATATGACTAGAACTGCTCGCTGCAGCATTTAAACTGTTTGGGACAATAGAGTGGTGCTGGAAAAGCACAGTAGGTCAGGCAGCATCCAAGCAACTTTTGCCTGAAACATCGATTTTCCTGCTCCTCGGATGCTGCCTGACCTGCTGTGCTTTTCCAGCACCACTCTAATCTTGACTCTGGTCTCCAACATCTGCAGTCCTCACTTTCGCCTAGTTTGGCACAATAGCCCTTGAGAACATTTATTGCAGAAAGAATGCCTTTTTGTTTTGAATAGTCAATATTAAAAAAAAAACAAAATGTACATTCCTTTATTTGCATTGATTCTTGAAACATGAAATTAAATATTCATACCAATTTTATCCTTCACTAAAAACAGTAAGCAGTTGTCTTGAAGCTAAATTTCTTAACAACCAAAATAGCTATGCACTATTCTTAGTTTATGTTGAGTGTAAAAGTCCAAATAAATTTGTAAATCAAAGTAGAGTGACATTGGGAGTCATACAGCATGGAAACAGTCCCTTTGGCCCAATACATCCAGGCTGACCAGGTTTCCTAAGCAGAACGAGCCCCGTTTGCTTGCATTTGGCCCATATTCCTCGAAACGTTTCCTATCCATGTACCTGCTCAAATATCTTTTGAATGTTGTAATTATTTCTTCCTCTGGCAATTCATTCCACAAACGAACTACCTCTGTGCAAAAATATTGCCCCTCAGGTCCCTTTCAAATCTTTCCCCTCTCACCTTAAAACTTCTTTACACCATGACTCTGTTTGTATTGACACACAACTGCAACTTTAGTGAATGCACGTTGAGGTTCCTCACAATGGTGCGTGTGCACATTTTAAGTAATACTGAGATAGTTCAGTCCAAAACAAAATTTAATGATGACATAGGCTAGGACCAAGTGGCAACTGAATTGAATGTTTCTAAAATTCATTCTCTGATCTGGCTGTCTCTGGAAAGAGTGTCCTTATTGCCTATCCTTGTTGTCCTGAGCCAACGTAAATATGGCTTGCAGCCGATGTGATGAAGTTCAACCATGATTGTAGTAGGTAGGAATTTCCAACTGGTATTACTGAAAGCCTGCATTACATTGTCCAAGTCAGTGTAGTGTGCAGTTTCAGGGGGAACTTGGAGTTCTTATAACCTTACCATTCTTGTCCTTGTTGACAGATTTTTCTTGAGATGGTGTAAATTTGGTGAATTGCTTCAATGCATATGCTATTTGGTACAAACTGTTGCAATATGCACTTTGAAAGACATAAGAAATAGAAACATAAATAGGCCTTTCAGACTCTCAAGCCTGCTCTGACAATCAGCAAAGTCATGGTTGATAGCCATGTTTCATGCCAGCTGATTGTAGCTCTTGTCCCATTATGTTTCAAACATCTACCAACTTCCTCTTTAAATACTTCCAGTAATCTAATCTCCACAACTCCCTGGGGTATAGAATTCCAGACATTCACAAACCTCTCAGAGAAGAGCTTGGTTTGCATCTCAGTTTTAAATGAGTGTCCCTTCATTCTGTAACTATGTCCCCTAGTTTGAGATTTCACCCACCAATGGAAACATCATCTCAAGATCTACTATGTCAAGCCTTCGCAGAATCTTGTATGTTTGAGTAAGATCATCTCCATTCTTCTAAAGGCTAACAAACAAAGGCCTAACCTTCTTAAGTGTTAAAAACACTCATGGCAGATATTGAGTCTGTAAGTGAAGCTATTGATTATGCACATTACTTTCTCCTGAAAGACTTTTAAGTTTCTTGATTATCGTCAGCACTGGATTCACCTAGGTAAATGAGATTTCAAAGTACACTTGAGCCTTTATGATGGTTAAGAGACAGTGAGGGGTTTGGAAGTGGACTATGTCTATTACTACATGTTGTAAAATGCCCATCCTCTGACCTGTGTTATAGCCAGTCATAGACTGGTGCCACTAGGTTACTGGTCAATGGTGATCTTTCGAATACTTTTGGAATACTGCTTTCATAGGCGAATGCTATAGGAAAGATGTTGTTAAACTTGAAAGGGTGCAGAAGATATTTTCAATGATGTTGCCAAGGTAGGAGGGCTTCAGCTATAGGGAGAGTCTGAATAACCTGGGGTTATTTTTTGTGGAGCATCGGAGGCTGATGGGAGACCTGATAAAATCATGAGGGGCTGGAATAGAGAAAATAACCAAGGTCTTTTTCACAGGGTAGGGGAGTCTAAAAGGTAAAAACAATGACTGCAGATGCTGGAAACCAGATTCTGCATTAGTGGTGCTGGAAGAGCACAGCAGTTCAGGCAGCATCCAAGGAACTTCAAAATCGATGTTTCGGACAAAAGCCTCCTGATGAAGGGCTTTTGCCCAAAACGTCGATTTCGAAGTTCCTTGGATGATGCCTGAACTGCTGTGCTCTTCCAGTACCACTAATCTAGGGAAGTCCAAAACTAGAGGGTATGGTTTAATGAGCTGCCAGAGGAAATATTGGAGGCTGGTACAATTATGACATTTAAAAGGCATCTGGATGGGTACATGAATAGGCAGGGTTTAGAGGGATATGGTTCAAATGCTGGCAAATGGGACTAGATTAATTTAGGATATCGGGTTGGATGGATGAGTTGGACCGAAACATCTGTTTCCATGCTGTACATCCCTATGACTTTATCTATGATTGGAAATTCAACAGTGCTGCTCCATAAGGATATTAGGTCTTTGACTTGTGGTAGATGGTCATTATCTAGCACTTATATGGCATGACTGTTACCTACCTCTTGTTAGCCTGTGTCTAGGTGTTGTCTAGTGCCAGCTATATGTTGGCATGACCACTTTATGATGCCATGAATTTCAAATGAAAATGAACAATGTGGGGTTCCTAAAGAGTGCTTCCTTCTTTAATCTTAGAATGAAGTTAAAAGTCATAATAACCTTTGAAAATAGTTGGGTTAAGGGGTTACTCTGAATATCCCAATCAGGTACAACTCCAAACAGTTTACAATGTACTTCAAGATTAGAGAGTAGTGCTGGAAAAGCACAGCAGCTCAGGCAGCATCCAAGAATCAGGAAAATCGACATTTTGGGCAAAGGCCCTTCATTAGGAATGCCCTTCCCGAGAAGGGCTTTTGCCCAAAACATTGATTTTCCTGTTCCTTGAATGCTGCCCAACCTGCTGTGTTTTTCCAACACCACTAATCTTGACTCTAATCTCCAGCATCTGTAGTACCCACTATCGCCTACAATTTAGTTCACTTTTGTAAAGGGTTCTCTGCATCTCACTTGGTCCAATACTGTATTAGTGTGGAAGGGACTAACTGTCACCACTCACTAGCATTCACTCTTGTTTAGACCAAAGCTCTGATAAGAACAGGAGCCAAGTGATTTTTGTGGAATGTGCTGAATTGAGTCATTAGTGCCCTTTGTACCACCCTGAATTGCAAGGCTGAGGTTCTTGTGATGCCGTGGTAGTGTCCCTACCTCTGAGTCAGAGGTGCTGGTTTCAAGTTCCATCTGCCCCAAAGGTGTGTTATGATTTCTTCAAACAGGTTGATTGAAAGCAATTATTTTGAATTGAAAGCCTTGGCCTTTTAAACTAATTTTGAATATTATTCCTCTACACTGTCTCATAAATGTTTGTAAACCCCAAAACAAGTTTCTTTCATCACTTGGACCTGAAAACATGGCAATAGAAATTTTGGTTTCTGTGTACTTCATAATAAGTTTGTTAAAAGTCGAACAGCATTTATCACCACTTTTAACAAAAAGTGTTCTTGTTCCATGTAGTCTGAAAAGCCCCATAAACCTAGTTATTTCAAGAGAGCCATAACTCCCTTTCTCTCATAATTGTATTCAATCACAAATCCAAATTGGGCCACCTTTGTTTCATCTTTCCCTCATTCTGTAGCACTTTTCTGCTCAATCACTGGATGAGTCATGTCAAATGAAAATAATACCTTCTTGTATAGGCTACACCTGCTGGATGAGGACACAATAAGCCCCTCTCATTGTTAAAGCACACTTCATGCAAATGCTTTTGTTACTTGGATTCGACACAAGGTGAAGTGAGTTACAAAGTGCTGTGAAATTGGCAAGCTAAAGGGCATATTTTCTTATTCAGTTCCTCTAATTAACCACTCAGTTCTGCTCAGGAGCATGGTTTAATTAGAAGCTAACATTAGTTCTAATTGTTTGCAAATTAACAAGGCTGCATGTAAATAGTGCTAATAACTTTAATTGCAGTCTTCTATTTAATAAGGTGTAAGTACTGTTCCCTGCCTTAAATCACTGGATTTCATGTTAAGGCGCTACCAAACCTGTGTCAGCATCATTATAGATTATATTAAATGATACATTCAGATATCTTACTGAACCTGATTATAGCCAAAAAGAAATAGTTGAACTCTAGATAGATCAATGTAGCTGTTAAAGATTTTGTGCATTGCTCATCTACAGAAACAAAAGCTATCAATAGTTCAATTAGTCAAAATAAAGGATCACTCTAGTGCAATGAAATCTAGCAGCGTTACTTGTTTCATTGTTTAAATACCGAAGGTATTTAACGGCGCCACACAGATAGTGATACATTTTCAAATAGCTGCAACTCCATTTTTCCTACCTGTTGTTATTTTCCAAGCTCCTTGCAATTTAATGGAAAACGTATCAGTGTGCTGATGTAGCAACCCTGTCCTTGTGTCTGATAGAAATACAAGGCATTGTGAAGCTGTGATACGTGTTTTTAAGCTGATGATGCTAACGAATCACAGCATAAATGACCAAATCGATGTGAAAGCAGCCACTGCCGCTTAAGAGTATCAATAATTGTACCTTTTCACTAGAATGGATAAGTGTTGCATTTAAAAGTCATATGGATCTCTTAATTGAAAGTTAATTTTAAATCAATGAAGAGAGTCATTTAAATATTGATTGGTCCTTTCAATGTGAATTGTTAATGGTCGGATTTTGTAACAACTTTGTTTAAGATGCAATCAATACCACACAATCAGTACATTCCATAAAGGAAAATTGACATATGTTCTTAAAGCGCCTTCTGGGTATAATAATCTTATCTACTTTCATGTATGACTTGGAATATCCATGATCCTTTGTTTCCCTAATGAAATCTATATATTTTAAGGATTGAAATCTGGCATGGACTCACTTGTGAAACTGAGACTTTATTTTGAAGACTGGGCATAGAAAAGACCTTGGATTGGTACATGGTGTGTAGTTACTGTTATGAAACGTTAATTGAATTGTCCCATGAAATAGTGGGTGGGTTATTAAGTCAAATGGAATGAAAAAGCAAAGGTTTTGTACATTCATCATATTGGGTCTTTTTTTATGGAATTTAATATACAACCAGCTCCAATTACTTTAATATCATTGAATACTGAGAATTTAAGAGAAATTGCACATCATGGAATACGTAACAGTAACTTTTTAAGTTTTTCTTTATACTTGAGTTGACTAGAAGAAAAGAATATTTACTATTGTGGAAGGTATCCAGTTTTAACCTTTTGAAAAGATGCAGGGTTAGCTTTTGTAACCCATCTCCTTATATACCCAAATACATAATATATTTCATTGAACATTTCATTGTGGTATTGTTTAGATTTCAATGATATAGACATTCTGTGTACATGCATATAGAATAGAATCTCAGCAAATAAGGCTGCAAGGAAAAGCCAGGGAAATATAGACTGGTGAGCTAGACATCAGTGGTGGGTATGTTGTCAGAGGGGATTCTGAGAGGCTAGATCTACATGCATTTTGAAAGGTAAGAACTGATTAGGGATAGTCAGCATGGCTTTGTGTATGGGAAATCATGTCTCACAAACTTGACTGAGTTTTTTGAAGAGGTGAGCAAATCGATGGATGAAGGCAGAACTGTAGACATTGCTTCCATGGACTTGAGCAGGTCCTTCAACAAGGTTCTGCATGGTAGACTGGTTAGTAAGGTTGGATCACATAGGAGGAGAAAGTGAGGTCTGCAGATGCTGGAGATCAAAGTTGAAACTTTATTGCTGGAACAGCACAGCAGGTCAGGCAGCATCCAGGGAACAGGAGATTCGACGTTTCGGGCACAGGCCCTTCTTCAGGAATGAGCAGAGAGTGTTCAGCAGGAGAAGATAAAAGGTAGGGAGGAGGGACTTGGAGGAGGGGAGTTGGAAATGTGATAGGTGGAAAGAGGTCAAGGTGAGGGTGATAGGTCGGAGTAGGGTGGAGGCGGAGAGGTCAAGAAGAAGACTGCAGGTCAGGAAGGCGGTGCCGGGCTGGAAGGATCCGGCTGAGACAAGGTGGGGGGAGGGGGGATGAAGAAACTGGTGAAGTCCAAGTTCATCCCCTGCGGTTGGAGGGTTCCCAGTCGGAAGATAAGACGCTCCTCCTCCGACCGTCGGGTTGTTGTGGTTTGGCGGTGGATGAGTCCAATGACCTGCATATCCTCGGTGGAGTGGGAGGGGGAGTTGAAATGCTGTGCCACAGGTTGGTTGGGTTGGTTCGTCCGGGTGGCCCAGAGGTGCTCCCTGAATCGCTCCGCAAGTAGGCGGCCTGTCTCCCCAATATAGAGGATCACATAGGATCCAGGGAGAGCTAGCCAGTTGGATACAAAATGGTAAAGGCTTGTTGTTCTGACTGGAGGCCTGTGACAAGCTGTGTGCTGCAAGGTTCATTGCTGTGTCTACTGTTGTTCGTCATTTATGTAAATGATTTGAATGAGAATGTAGGAGGCATGGTTAGTAAGTTTGCAGATGACACCAAAACTGTTGGTATATTGGACAGTGAAAAAGGTTATCTAGCCAGTTGACTGAGAAATGACAAACGGCATTTAATGCAGCTAAATATGAAGTGTTGCATTTTGGCAAGACAAACCAGGACAGGATTTAGACAGTTAATGGTAGGGACCTGGGGAGTGCTCTAGAACAGAGAAATCAAGGGGTAGAGGTACATAGTTCCTTAAAGGTGGCATCATACATAGACAGGATGGTGAAGAAGGCATTTTTCACATTTGCCTTCATTGTTTGGAGCATTAAGTACAGAGGTTGGAACGTCCTGTTACAGCTGCACAAAACGTAGGTAAGGCCACATTTGGAGGACTGTGTAAATTGTGATCATCCTGCCAGTAGAAGGATGTTGTTAAACTGAAAAGGGTGCAAAAACAATTTACAGGGATGTTATTGAGACTAGAATGTTGGAGTTATAAGGAGAGGCTGGGAACCTTTCCCTGAAGCATAGGAGGCTGAAGAGTGACCTTTTATAGAAGTTTATAAAATAATAAGCAACAAAGATAAGGTGAGTACCTAAGGTCGTTTCCCCAGGGTAGGGAAATCCAAAACTGGAGGGCATAGGTTTAAGGTGAGACAGGAAAGATTTAAAAGGGTCCTGAGGTGCAACCTTTTCATTTAGAGGGCGGTGTGTACTGCATGTGGAACAAACTGCCAAAGGAAATGGTAGAGATAGGTACATTATAACATTTAAAAGACATTTGGTCAGGTACATGGATAGGAAGGGTTTAGAGGGATATGGGCCAAATGCAGACAAATGGAATTGGTCCAGTTTAGGAGACCAGGTCGGCACAGACAAGTTGGGCCAAAGAGGCTATTTCTGTGCTGTATGACTCTATGACTTTGACTCGAAGCACTTAATTGTCTCATCTGCTGTGCTATCTTTTTTTTCCAAAAGCAAATGTCATTGCTTCCCTTAATTTTATTTTGAAGAACTGGATAAACTAGCTAAAAGAGAATAAAATTTCATAGTTGGTTAATTTGTCCCGTTTGACGGAATAAGATAAACAAAGATAAACATAGCTTTCAACATACAGAACAACAAATGACAGGCTGGTGTGATATGGCTGATTGTTGTACTGCGATTTTTCATTAGAGCCAAAAAAAAGGCACATACTGGAATCCAAAGTAGACAAACAGGAGGCTGAAAGAATGCAGCAAGCCAGGCAGCATCTCCGATGCAAAGAATCGGCCATTATAACCTGTCCCAGCTGAACTGCCAGCTGCCCAGTGCCTTGGCTGATCCAATTCACTGTCTCACCTTTGTGGCCCACCAGATATTCTTAGTTGGTTGGGGTTTTGGATGTAATGCTGTCTCATAGCTGTACACGTTATCCCTTCTAAGGGACGTGTTCATAATATCATCCCTTTATCTTGGCATGTGGCCAAATAAGTTGAAGCTGACATTTCCCATCTTACTGAGTTCTGTTCACTTGCAGCATGACACACACAGATGGAAGTGTGCTACAGTCCATCCAAGTTGCTTAGTTTGTGCTCAGATGTACAAGTGCCTGTGGTTGTCAGGCACATATTACGTACAAGGCACAATAATAAAAGTTTGTTGCCTTCTTCAATACTACGTGACTCATGTCTTGTCATTATTCTTGGGAACTAACCCAAGTATCACAGCATGATTGTGGCAGATTATCAAAAGACTAAATGGTGTCATGGTATCATGCCACTTGAAGATTGTCTTGTTAATTGGCCATCTTTGAGAAGACCATGCAGGTGAGTGAACCTCAAAGACAGGATTGCAACCCAGAATTGTTCCCAGACCCTTTTTAAAACTAGAACAGTACGATCATCACTATTACGTCAGCTGCAAACAAAGGAAAGCCTTTGTCCTAAACCAACTTGCTTTGAAGAGCAGAACTAATATTATGCTGTCTTTTATTTGGTAATTCAGCTTTGCAGGTTGTCAATAAGTTTCAAGAATCTATTTTATATGCAAGAAAAAACACTGTGAAAAACAATACCTTCTATAGTGACATGTTGAAATAAAAACTGCAATTTGGCTTTATTATTTGACAGAAGAACATATAGTTTTGAAATTAATATCGAATGGAGTTAACCCTCATTCTGACAAAGATAATTATTGAAGCAAAGTGCGTAATTGATAAGTTTGTTAGCTTCATAGACGCTACAGTCTAAACCACTAACTAATAAGCAGCTTGAATTTTCTCATGGTTTTGCAACTCTTTGGCAGTTTTCAAAAATATAAATGCAATAGTTTGTTTTTTAAATTGCTGTAGCTAATTAAACACTGAACCTTTCACTGGTGTAAAGCAAGTTACTTGCACCTTTCCAACCCATGTTACACAATTCACCTTCAGTGCTGTAATTGCAAGTTCACCTCCCTCTTTTCCTACTATCTCTAAAACAATGTGAACATTGTATGCTTAAAGTGATTATGGCAATGCCAGTGGTTTGTACACATATAAATTTTGTGTATGAAGATGCTATTATGAGGGAAGGGCTTGGGATTTGTCTGAGAGATCTTATTTGTCTGATAGAGTTGACCAGGGAAATAGAGCTACAGCTGGTTACTTCATTAGGTACTCTCATTGATTGAACCCTGCTGAAGTGATGCAGCAGACTCCACGATAACTGCTGGTAATAGAACAAAATGAATTCTTATCACAGAGATTGGAAAGGCCATTAACCCGGCCTCTCGTGCTTTCAGAAGTTCTAGACAGGAAACTGCATGGTGACTGGTAAAACTGTTTTCTGTATAACCACAGGTCACGTTGGAAGGCGTGTGTGAAATTTTTACCCTTCGGCTTCAACATAGATGAAACAATTAAGAGACAGATGTTTAAAATCATCCTTTAATAAACATGGAAAAAGAAGGAAAATATCAGAATGGAAAGGATTTTATCTTGATTATTTTTAATGCACTAATAATTGTTTCCATCAGGCTAGCTGCCCTGTTGTAGGAACAACAATATAAGCAATATATTCACTTACAGAATATTAAGATACCATTTCCATATTTTTTTAACCTGCATGCAGTTTTAGATCAACTGCTGCTTCCTGTGCTGCTTGAATTGATTGAAAATACATCCATCTATTCAACAGTACGTCTGCTGAATAATGGTATTGGACAGTGAATATTGTAATATGACTCGCGTCAAATATACGGTAACCAATGCTTGATGTTTCTTTCGATTTAATGGTGTAACATCTGCATAGTTATCACAACTATCTTATTTAAGTTGCCTTTCTCATCTCATAATCTGAATTTTAAAAAAAAGTCTGATGACAAAATTCTGCAATCTCTCAAATTGGACACGTTATGAGGCTTTCACCCAATTGAATTGCAAGTACGTATTTCAACTGAAACACAGCACGTTTGGATGGAATCTATGAGCTTCTCATGAAAGTGGCTGATTAGTAGTTTCTGCCTTTAATGCTGTGACCTTGAACGAAATTGAGGCATTTGTTGATGAATGTGATCAGTTGGCTTGGCTGGAATAAGCAGCTGCTGCATTGTGTTGTGAAAAATAAGAATACAGTATCGACGGATACGCTGAGTATAACATAATTACTTGATTCAGTTCAGTCTGCCAAAAATCAGTTTGCATTGCATTTGCAAGGCAGCTGTTATCATTGTGACTTCACCCTGCAGATCTGGTCATTTTGGAATGAACCATGCTTGCTTCAATTAATATAAAGTTTCAGGAGATGGGCCACACGTCCTGTAGCTCTTCATACATTATTTATAGGTGGCTTTTTTATTTGATCTTTGTATGGTCATTCTTAAAAGACAGAACACAGCTTAAAACTAACTTCCCAATCAGTAACAAAATAATTATTATTTTACATCCTGTGGAGTGAATGAATCAAGGTGAAGTATAGCTGTGAATCCAC
The DNA here is from genome assembly GCF_037043375.1 of Chiloscyllium plagiosum. Classification (NCBI taxonomy): domain Eukaryota; kingdom Metazoa; phylum Chordata; class Chondrichthyes; order Orectolobiformes; family Hemiscylliidae; genus Chiloscyllium; species Chiloscyllium plagiosum. Next base: position 16,311,978 of record NW_028270142.1, read on the forward strand.
AGCAACACGTTCTGGTGAGAAAACATAAGAATATTGTAAATCAATTTTTGAATCTCTCACAATCCATTTGTTTTACAATAGTTCATTACTAAGAGCCAAAATCAAACTGATCTCAAGTAACAATGGGCTTACCTGTGGGACAAAATCATTGCACAGCTTGGTTTGTTTTATAGAACTAGCCAGATACTGTACTTAAAGCAATTCCTGAACATTTGGTGAATATAATATCTGTGCACACTATGGTTTAGTATAATATTTTGATAACATGACTGTGCACTTCCTTCTGACTCTTTTACAATATCAAAGACTGTATATTAAATGTATGATGTTGTTGTAATCAGTTTCGGAATAAACCAGAAGGAAGTATCGTGCTTGTTAATCCATCCCATGTGAAACTTCGTATAGCTCAAAGAATGGTCATACGGAGACTTGGCAGTGATATAGAAAGCCACCACCAATATACAACCAATAAGCAAAAGCAGAATGCAATTCCAACATTAAAATTGAAATAATAAACTTCCAAATAATAGGAAATAAAAGGAGGAATTTCAACACTGTAATCTAATTGAATAGTTTAAATGATTGCTTGAAACCATTTGAGTCTATGATGCTGCCTGACCCAGAATTAGATTACAACCTTGTAATCACTGCCAGGTATCCTTCATTTTCTGATAGAAACGGATGAAATAGATCCATTTGTTTCATGGGGTTTCAGTTGATGTCGAAATTGTACTGTTGGATACAGTTGTACAAGTACACAACCAAATCAATGTTTGAAAAAAAATTCAACAATGCCAGTAAATTGGTTTGCAGCTATAGACTTTGGGACTAACTTCAGGGAGGAGAAATTCCTCTTTGCACCACTTCAGTTTAATTGTTTAGCTTTCAGGAGACTGCTCACTGTTTACAGTTTAAACTTTAATACTAATGCTAAACTAATAAGCAGAATAACCTACAAAAAATGATGAACCAATTGTTTTAAAAATAGAATATGGTGGAATTTCTAACCCAAATTTGTCTCTAGAACGTTCTGAACAAAAATAAACAAATTCATCAGGTAAGAATTTGACGTGTTCAAAGCACATCCAGTTGCACACTAAAAATGGAGTTCATACTATGATGAGGAAATTTAAAACACAAGTCGTTCCATGTAAATTCACTATAAAGCGATTGACGAATTGGGGATGCTGTTTCTAAAGCGCAAACATTTAAAATGTGTGTCAGCTGTAATGCGATTACATCACCAACACTTTAAGCGTCATTTCTAAAGTGCAATTTTTCTTTAACGCAGGGTTGCACATGAACACAGCCATCACGTTTTAGAAGAACTAACTGATCTTTTAAGATAAATTTTAGCTTCTGATTTTTGAATATCATGAACAGTTGCATATTGGTTTCTATGACTTCCACAAATATTGAATGAAACTTAATCAAGCGCTGACTTGTATATGTTATAACAAGGATGTAAAATATGTATCCAACATCAAATTGTACTTGAACCTATGTGTAATCTCATTTTCCACATGCAACTCCACGTATATGTTTACAGTCCTCCATTCAAGTCAAGGAAAGAGCTTTGGCATACTATGGAAAATTATGCTAGGATGTGACACTGACATTTCCTTTTGTAGTACAAAGTGTGTGGATCTTTGGGATCCAGAGCCTGTTGCTTTCAGTGTTCTCTTTCCACAATGATCAAAAATCCTTTAGTGGGAAACCCATTTTTAATTAAAAAATCAACTGTGAACTGGACATTGTGAAAATAACATCCTGCTGTAATAGGAAGTAATCAGGAGTTACGTGAAACCAGGTTATAGTCCAACACACTGTTTTGTAAAAATTGCAAGCTTTTGGAGGGCTCTGAAAACTTGTGATATTAAGTAAACCTGTTGGACTATAAGCTGGTCTGACTTTGTCCACCTCAATCCAACACTGGCATCCATCAATTGCAAATAACAAGGCTTTCAGTCAGAAAGGTGGAAAAGTATTTCTCAAGTCAAATTTATTTTGGACGCTGCCAGAAATATCAAATTTACAGTAATGATGCCATCACATTGATCATTACAAAACTGACATTATGTATACTCTCCTAAGACCTCGAGAGAGAATTTTGACATTGCAGAAGGATATTCATTGACAACATTGTTACATCTCTGGTAATTTTTTTAAAATTTCCACATTAAACCAGCTCCATGTTATACAACTGCAGAAAATCAACACCTTACCCGTTTTATCGACAAAATCAATCTAATTTATCCAGTGGAACAGAAAGCAATGACTCAAACTTGTTTCTTTTTCAAATATCTATACTACGATTATTACACAGTAAACCTACTACACCAGTGGGTGACTGCAATAAAATTGAAAATGATTAGTATATTTTTATTGTCATAAATAGTGCATCACCATTTAGATTGATATAGAATACCCTGTTCTTGTTAAGAAACACTCACACAATCAACTACATCCTTTCTAAGACGACCAAACATTTGTTCCAATGTTTTTTAGGTCACATTTCATGGTTTTGTTGCAAGACATTCACTATGGCAAGAACTCCATTATAATCCACATAATGCACCATTTTCAAAGAACATGCCATAATGTAGGTAAGATCCATGTCCTAATAGCAAAGCTTTTAACTTTCACATGGAACTTGATAGTTTTGTCAGTATGTCAAAGGCTTTTTTGTCCTGAAGTCATTATTACTTGCCCATAAGTAAGAGTTTGATCTCTCAGATCCTTGAAAGAGCCTCAAAGCTGTATCTTTGGATGGTTCAGGTCTAACGTTGGGGTATGGTATTCAGAGTTGAAATTAGAACAGAAAACAATAATAAAAACACATTTCTGGACTGGAGACAGAGACACTACAAGTGAAGTGCTGGATTTCACGCCATAGGTATTCATTTTCTTATAAGCCGAACTACTGGGAGCTCTTTCATTTAACAGTTGTCACAAAATGTAAGTATGTTTTGCATTTTCTGCTTTACATTGTAGACCTGTTGTTCGTCAATAAGTTAAAAGTTACTTTGGCTTAAAAAAAGCAATGAATGGAAGAGAGGGAGTAGAGCAGGAATGTTCATTCAGCGTCAGAATTCAGAACCATTTTAATTTGAAAATGCCGTTTGAACTTGATTTCCCGAAGGAAGTTGTGTAGGTTGCATGATGAAAAGAAGATTCTTGCTCTTGACCCTGAATGCGAGAGTGTTCCATTCATTGTGGGAGGGAGGAGGAAATTGAGAGTAGTAGGATCAGCTCTGTCTTCCAGGAATTCATGACCTATTGGTCAGTGACACCTTGACCAGAAAGCTTGACTCATGGCAAAGACATGATGGGGAGGGGGCAGGGCTGAATTTTAGGAAGACAAAATTTGGACTCATCAGTTAAATCCAGTGAGCTTTAGACATTATTTGTGGTTATCATCCAAGCAGCAAGTGCAAAATAAATATTGAAGCATTAAATTGATTAGAAGTAGATTTTTTCACGCCTTGTTTTCATCAAATGGTTATTTTAATGAACTTGCACCTTTAGCATGATATTGAACACAAATCTTTAATCTTTTTTACTAGAACCGTTGTTCAAAGCCACCTTTTTCTTTGCATTTCATTTCCAGAATGAAAGTAATTCATAGTTAAACTACAATTACAACCATTTTAGTTTTCCTGATGGAAGCAAATGAAAATAAATTATTACCTGAGCATATGCTGATGGTATTCTACACAACTGAGAATGTGATGTATGTATTACAAAAATATCATTGAATTCACTTTGGAGATCACCTAACCCTAGAGTTTCTACTAATTAATTTTGATTGTAATTATAAAAAACTACAGCTACAGCACATGGGATGGCAGGATGATGGTTTTTACTACCATGTGTAATAAAATATATGTAAAAAGTACCTAGTTCTGCTTAGACCCTGTGGCTTGGAAATCTCATATTTTATAATGAGAAATGTAATAGGCAAATAGGCTGCCATGTCCTCCTTCAGCCATTGATTTGATACACTTAAGTCTTTTCCTTGTAACTAGAGAAATATTACTTGATGATCATTTTTAATTTCTGCGGTACATGACCTCACATTTAAATGTTGGTGTAGAGAAAATCTGAGGCTGTTTTCAAAGTAAGTTTGTCAAAATTGTGAACATTTGTTTTGTTGTTTATAAACCAGAGCATTTTCTTTATTTTGGGTTTTATTCCATTATGGAAATACACTACAAGCTAAATTTAAATTTTCATACATGTCAGGGTCAAAATTAAAAATTACTCTTTGCGTGTCTGAGGATTTAAAATGTGTATATTTCTATAAACAGCTTCTTGTTTCTACTAAGTCTCTGTTGCGCTTTTACAAATATTTTCTTTTTGCTGCATTGAAGCAAATCGAAAGGTAGCAAGATAAAAATATGTATCTGGTGAATAGTTTACCTTGGAGGTTTATTTGTTTGTGGCATGTTGGAATCCTCTAAGTTATAGCCTCAGCACTGCTGTTTGCTATTAAGTTGATGGGGAGAGTCTATCCCACAGTTGCTCTGTGCTGCTGACATAAAGTCTTTGTTCACGTTCAGATTAGTCAAACTGTTGTGAGGGTCAGGCCTGGGTCAGACTCCATGATGATGTATAGGAGAACATGTCTGGGAATTTCTCTCGCTCTTAAAACACATACCAGAAAGGCAGAAGAGAGCTGAGCAAACTGACTGATGAGACCCAGATGATAGTTACTCTTACTGGGTTCATAATTTGCCTTTTAACACACCATGTTTTATTAATGTGTGCCGTGATAGCCTTGAAAATTTCATGTCCCCCGAAGGTAAGGACACTCCGTGACACTTCATTTCCTCGCCCACAGAAAATGGGTCAGTAAATCCAGTCAAAGAACAATGCATAAATTCCCAAGGATGAGAAAAAGAGGTCTTTCACAAGATTTCTAAGGTTGTAGGGCCCGACACTGGGTATGAGCTGTATGTGCACTTGGCATTAGCACAGACCTCTCTGGTCATGATCACAGATGAACAGCAGCCCAAACTGTGCTCCCCTACCACCTTTACAAATACAGCTTTGTCTACCTACTGTGACCAGAGAGCTTGCAGAGTCTCTACTTTGATTAACAATCAAGATTGGAAAATACTGAGCACTACCATTGAGACAAATAAGGGGAGTAGATACAGTCCAATAGAGTTTGTAAACCTATTCTAATCAGTCTGAACCGGGTTAATCTGTGCACATCAAGGTACAAATCAATTTAGATCAATCTGTTTTTAACACACCCTTGAGATGGATTAGAACACATCAGTTTAAAATGATTCCATTTCTTGCCTTTGTGTAAAGGCAAAGCCTATTTATATCAAATCAAATATGTATAACAAATAAATTGTTTTCAAATTGAAAAATAAAATTAAACAATCTGTATGGGTATATAAAAGCAAACATAGCATTTTATATACACAGAGAATGTTTTTAATCCACTGATTGAGCACACCACTCAGGCTTATTATTTCTGCATTTCAGAATTTCGGAACGCTGTCACCCAAGAGTCATCTTAGTGCTAAACTAGCAATTTTTGCAACCAGCTGCTGCATGTGACAGGGAATATTTCACCCTGCTGTCAGAACACTATCAATAAAACATAGTATTCGGAGTCTACTCATTTCTCCCCCTTCAATCATTGTAGCATTTGCAATGAAAATGTTATGTTATATTTATTTCTGAGCTGATGTGTCATGCATAAATGTAAAATAGGATCATTGTATGGAACATAAGGGGTTAACTTGTCTTAGCCAGTTAACAAAAGCATTGCTTATCAAACAAGGACTGAGGGACTGTATGTCAGTGTGCTCAGGACCTGTTCACCTCCTTGAGGTCAATTTTTATGGTTATTAAGATTTTATGAATCTGATGAGTGAAGGCCTTTACTTTGACCGACAGGATACCGCACCATTTTCTTTCCATCACCTAATTTGTTTAATTCCTATTGGGACTAGCAAATATGATTTTTATTTTGCAATGCAGTGAACGCAGCATGCAGTGCTGTGGGAGTTGCAGGCCTGGTTATCTGGCATTACTCAGGCTGCTAAAAATTCATTAAAATGTGACATCAACACAGTGAGAGACAAATGATCACAGGATGAAAAGGAACAGTGGGCATTTCATGGATTAGTGCTGCCTAACCCTAGCCATGCAGCTAACTGCATAAACAGATTAATCCAACACCATTACAACTTGGAAGAATACATAACTATTTAAATTGGTATTAGCCTTTCTTTATAGATTTGCGTATAGATGGAGGTATGCAATCGGTCTATAACAAATATTTCAAATGGGTATCAATCGCAGGTTCTTTGATAGAATATTACATTGCATCTAAAGGAGTGCCCCCTAGAGACAGTCATTTTTAAAAAAATTTAGATGCATCATATATTTTTCTATCAACACAAAATGACCAAAAACTAAATTAGTGCAATTTTATTTTGAGGCATTTGGCACATGTTGTGCTTAACTATATTTAATTATATATTGTTGAGAAAAATCTGCATAATTAAGCTACCGATTTTTTAACTTTCACATCAACAGATGTAGATATGTTTTATAATATTTTTATCGCCCCTGAGAAAAGGGTCTAAAGTTTAAAATTAATTGGATTTTGCATCCAGACATGCAATTAACTGCATTTCTTTACATATGCAAGTGATAAATAGTATTTTACTTGGACAATATTTAACCTTCCAATAAAGAGTAAAAGCTTTGAAATTAGCATTGGGCAGCACATACTATATTTTGACTTTTGCCTTCTGTGATGCACAGGCTATAGAGCTGAGTAAACGTTTCTCTCAAACAAATACTGTACAGTTAGTAATCTGCTTTCCTAATCTCCCTCACATTTTTAATTGCAGATGAGCAGACTGAAGACTCTGAAGGGCCTGGTAAAACCACTGTTTCAGCTGGTGCTTCTGAAAACAAGGAAGCAACTGAAAAAGACAACAAAGAAAACAAGAAGTCTGACAAAGACTCTGGTAATACTTGTAGATTTTGTCATCTTTCCATATTAAATTTTCTTTGATCTTAAAATTATTTGCACAGTTACCCTCCCCCGTCTCAATTATATTCATCACATGTGTGTTTTACATGTGATTTCTATCAGTAGCCTCACGCTGACCTATTTTTAATCATAACCATCTGACAGGATAGATGCGGATAAGTTGAAGAATATTACAGAATGGCCAGTGAGATTATTTTTTAATCAAATAAGTTTGCATGCTTGTAATTTTAAGCGCCTTTCATTAATCTTTGCTGTACTTGTGATTCCTCTGATGACATATTAATTTTGTTTAAGCTCAGGATTAGATACCAATCATGTATTTTTTCCATTATGGTGAGGCATATCAGTATCACTGACCAGAGGCCTTCCAGCCTAGTTACTTTTTAGTCATTTTCCTTAGTAATACAAAGCAGCCTTCTCTACCTGAACAATAAATTCTGAATTAATGCCTTTTGCAGAAATTGTACTGCCTTAATCGCATCTTGCAGAAAACCAGCATCTGGTATAAATATCACAGGCTCTGTTCTTTATTTTGTTTGGCAAATATTGAAGGGTGTATGATTTGCTTTTTTTATTTCTGTTTGAATTTCTTTATTATCAAAAAGAAAACTGCTATCAAGAATGATATTACATTTTCAATCTTTGCTGCACGCTAGACAGTTACATTATGTTGCAAGCAACGAAACAGTAGCATCCAAAAATGGTTTAGAAACTACTGTTGCTCAATACCTCTCTGTCTTTTTACCCAGAAAGGAATGAGCTTCAAAATTAGACTTTGAAAATAAATAACAGCTTTTTAAAAATAAATAGGAATGCCATTGCCTTACAGAAAGATTGTAAAGGGATATTCAGTAAGCATTTGCAAATGGTAACTATATTGGCACGACTGTTGGTCGCTCCCCTTCTGATCAAATTGATTGCACCAGAAAAATAGATTTTATTTTTTCAATTTAATTTGTCGAATGTCAAAGTCATTTCAGATTATGCAGTGTGGAACTCCATAAAATAGAATCCAGTAAGGAGCTAAACCTTGTCATTTTTGTTTTCCAGCATTAGAGTGTTTGTATCACTGTGTTGTTGCATTAGTTCATCTCAATAATTGGTACATTTGGAATTATCAAGGAGCAGAATTCAAGCTGCTTGTATTGGACTGACTTCATCTGGTGAAGCAGAACTCACCAATATCTCATTTATATTGGCATTTTAATCTAGCACTGCTTTAGATTAATTATAATCAAAATTGCATTTTCAATGCACATGTATTAATTTGGATTAACTCCAGATTAATTCTGCACTACATTGATGTAATGTATCTCTGACAGGGCTTAAGTTTTCATAATGCAGTATACACAAGATGTATATTAACCTTCATAATTTCAGACAGAATCACCAATAGGACATGCCATTGTTTTTGAGCAATTCTTCCTTATTCACAAACATTATTTTTATTATTTAAAAATAATTTATGCACACGCAAGGAAATGAGACAAAAGTTCCTTAAACTTATATTACATTAAAGCAAGGAGAAGCCTTTCTCAGGACTTTATTTTTGCAATTTTTCTGTCTCGCTCATCACAGTATTTGAAAAAATATTGCAAAAAATACTCTTATCCAACTGTAGGCATGCCAGAGTAAAGTTTGGGCTTGGGCATGATGCATGACTTCGTTTGACATTTAAATGCTGCCATTTGAACTATGGGTCAGTAATGGTTAACCTACTTTTCCAACTCTGTATTTCACATCAATGACAAGAGATGTAAAATATAATAGAAAAATGCTACATCTGTTATTGTATTCTATTTAACTACAGATATGTAAGGCTGAATTAGCTGTCATCCAGGAGCAAATGGAGTAGCAGCGAAATCTCTGAACTAAATTGATGTAAAGAGTTTTTAAACCTTAAGAAACACCTGAAAATGAAGGAAAGAAATGAATAAGTATGTCGGTGTAAACAGGGGAAAAACTGCGAAAGAAAATGTTTTCACATTTGAAAGTTGACTTTATGTTGCGCATGCCGATATAGTAATGAGAGAAGCTGGAGGTGAGCATGGACAGTGAGCATTTATCATTGTATCGTTGCTGTCAGCAGACAGTTGGACATTTAAATGTTTGAAACCAATTAAACATTGGACTGTAGGAGAGGTTTAGTATCGAACTTCACATTGAAATACTGGTTTAGTTGTAGTATCTCTGGGGTGCTGTGGATTAACAATTATGGTGGATGAGAAAATGTCTATAATTTTGCAGTCAGCATCTGAACTCTATGGAATGATAATATTACAGGTGACATACAAACAAGTACTCTGCATTTTTTTTGAAACACAAACTTATTTAAAGCATTAAGTTAAAGCACTTTTGTTGCATAAGACGAGTACCATAAATATAAATTTGTGATGGCGTGAAATTAATTAATATATTCAGCATGTCTGATTGAGAGTACAGCTCACTTTTAGTTAAGCCATTCCAAATGTTGTCATTTACAAAATTCAAAATAATGCTTCAGTATTTGGATATTAAAACTTTATTCTCAGTTTTAAGATTAATTGCAAGGATGTATACTTCTGTCATACATAGATGCTGTGTCAATATAACTTTATATTAAGCTATATCTAAATTTTGTGACTCTTAGTAAGGTGGCCATGATTACAAAATGATACGAATAAGTGAATTTTAATATCTTTTTGAAGATGTAGTCCCCAAAGGCAGTAGTGATAGTTTTCTTAAATTTAAGTAACTAACAGTCTAGGATTTCTATTTGGCATCTTCAGTTCTTTGGAACAGGAGTGTCTTACTGATTGGCCCCCGTAATTGCACTCTTTGTGTTTGCATTCTGTCTTTTAGATGTAAAAGTGGACTGTTTACTTCATGATTTTATTACCTGTTTGGCAACAAACCTGTTAAGTGTATGCAATAAATCACATTGGTTTCCAACTACTGTAGTTCTATCATTTGGTTGTTTGTATTACTGAGGCTTTTTACGCATGCTTGTGAATATTCAGTACCAATTTGTTACAGGCAAAATATATACTATAGTACACATTAATGATGGTTTAGATTTGGACACAAGTCATAGAATTAATTTAGAGATAGAAGATATTTGGATACAGGAATAATAGATGGATGTGTTTTGTTTGTACCCAAGACAATAATTGGAACTGTATACTAACTAGATGATTTTATGTTAATAGTGCCACATTATTTTCAAGTAGATAAGCAATGTCAGGCTATTCTTGAAATTCAAATTCCTCAGACAGCAGCAATCAGCAGCCAGGTTAATTGCCTGACTTGTAGACTAGATTCTCACTGTGCAAATATCACACGGCGCATTTTGTTTTGTTGTAATTGACCAAGCAACCAGGATCATGAAGAACCTGTGTCATTCTGAGAAATATCATGTGGCAGCTACTTAGAATAGTGCATTATTGTTAGAGATGAAAATAAAATGAGGTCAGGATATATACATAAGCAGAAACAATTTGGTGTTAAAGAATGTGACAGCAAGCTCTAAAGCTGAGTACTAAACATAATGTTAATAAAAATTAAATGTCAGCCATAAACGTAATATGTGCTGCTTAAGGACTAGCTTGTCAAAAGATAGCGTTTATGAAGTAGGAGTATTTGTCTGCAGACAAAAAGGATAGGTGGGATTTTTTTTCTACTAATGATAGTTCTTGTCATGAATGCCTTTCTAAGAACGTGTAATAGGAATAATTTATGTATATTAGAATTTACATTGTATCTGTTTAAAATAGCTCTACTCTTTTCATTTAAATAAGTTATTGTGCATTCATCCAATAGTGCTTTCATTTTATATATTATAGGAAATCAACAATGCATATCTACTTATGTTTTATCTAGTGCCAATTCATTGCTCATATTCAATCTAACAAAGGATAGATTTTTATGACAGTACCCTCTGATGCTGTTGCTGCCTTCAAAGTAACTTGTGCTGAATTTTACCAAAGGTTGGCTCAGTATCAAATCCAAGGAGTTTCAAGCAGGTTTTCTGTGTGGCGTCTAGCAGGGTTTCTCATGCAATTCTCTGCTGCTCACCTCACCACACCTCCATGGCACCCCTCTCATGCTATCTTGTGCCTTTCCGCAAAGGAAGTACTCATTAATGTTGTGATCTTCAGGGATTCCCATCACCCAGTGCCTTATCTAAAGCCCAGCTGTGAACTTGGTCAATAACTGCCAGCCAAGAACTGCCATTCACAGTTGCAGGGTTGGAAGAATTGCCCCAAAGCTGGCCAACTAAGACAACCTGAAAGATAGGACCGTCACTGGAGACCATGGCATCAGACTTGGTCTGACATTGCCACCCATGGTCCAGAGCAATGTATAGCAGTGCAGGAAGATGGTGAATTACCTTCTGCGGTCTGAAAGGACAAGTGCCACCAACTTGTCTCTACTGCTCACATTCATTCTAACTCTCTTCCATTGCACCCTACTGGCTCCAAGGTTCATACTCTCCCAGTCTGTTTCAGGCAGTATCTCCCCCAGTTGCTCTGAGCCTCCAGACTGAAGCCGTTTGTGCTTCCTACTTGGTCAGGACACCTGGCCACTTTTCTCCTGACTGATCTGCACTTAGAGCTGTGCCCGCCTCTCTCATTTCATTCCATCCCTCTGATTCTCTCAATCCAGGAAAAAGGGGCCCATAATATGACTGAATGAGCCAAGATGGATCGTAGTGGGGTGCCCAGCATTCATTTCCTTGTCCTCTCTTAAAGGAGAGAATACTTAGTGGGAGAGGACCATGAAGCCCAAATAAGATTTGTTTTCAAGTGTTGCACTGTTCTCCCATGGCCACCACTGTGAATGTATTCTTAACATGCCCAAACTTCAATCCCTACTTCATTCTCTGTTGTGTGCCCTGAAGAGAACAATGAATCTGCATGGTTTCTACCCCCACAGTCCGAGGAGGATTCCACAGATTTGGCATGGGAAAAACTTACTTGGCACAGTGAGGTTGACTTTTTTAAATAGGTTCATTAAAACCTTGTAGCTTTGCACCTCTATTCATAAAGCCCATCAAAAACTTGGTTTGACTTAGACATACTTCACAATTGCTGCAATGTTGGACAATTGCATACTTGGTCAAATAAATTACCCAGGCACCTCTGCTTCTTTGAACATGGTCCTAACGACTATCCAGACTGTAGTGACATGAGCTCGGCTTGTTTTCCTCTGAGTAGAGAAATCTGAGGGAGGACCTGATTGAGGTACACAAAATTGAGAAGTGTGGATAAGGGAAACTCTCCCATTACTCAATAACCAGTGGGCATAGAAGTAAGGTCAGAGGCTAGGAGGTTTTGAGAGGATTTAAGGAAGGCATTTTCTCTCACAGAGAGTCATAGGTATCTGGAACGCAGTGCCTGAAAAACTGGTGCAGGCAGAAATGTTTAAGACGTATTTAGATAACTCCTTGAAGTACCTTTTTAGTACAGTACAAGGCTGTTGGCCAAGTGCTGGCAGAGGACTAAATCAGATAGATGTTCAACGACTGGCATGGGCCTGATGGGCCGAAGGACCTTTTTCAGTAGAACTCAATAATTGTATCAACTTGCAAAGGCTTGAATCACTCAAGCACCACAAACAACAAATACAAATAAAAATACTTGAACCAAATATTGATGTATTCTATTGTAACATGACACCTGGTTTCATTTCCAAGATTAGAATTGGCAAAACCTTCCAGTGAATGAAAGCCAACTAATTCAGCTGTGGTAATGTGCCATTTTTATCAACACAAGTGGGTTTTGATGACAGCAGCATTAGTTTGCATTGAGGGATACATCTTTTCTCAATTAAAATTCTAAATGCCGCATGCTGAACATTTATTGCGAGAGTGAAATATTTTGGATTTTCACTATCTGAAGTATAAATAGAAAATGCTGGAAATATTCAGCAGGCCAGTCAGCATCTGTGGAGAGAGAATTCCAGGGTGGAGTTTTTCCATTTTCAGATAGAGTTTTGTCAGCTGGGATTCATGGCCTCAATCCATCATGCCTCATGGAAAATTTTATCATGCCATCTTCAACTCTTCACCACATGCATTCCTTGAAAGCACCCTCGAGTGTCTTTCTCATGGAATTGCATGGCAGGAGAGGCGGAGGTACTTACCACTACTAGGATGTTCCAGTGTTCAAGTCACCAGTTTACTGTCCCACCGTGCACCTTCTAATCTGAGGCAGGACTGGCTGAGCTGGTAGCTTTGCCTGTTGTAACAGGAGGATGGCCCTCCTTCCCATCACCCCCACCACTCAGCATCTGCAGCACCATGCCCACAAAGTGCCGTTGAGACATTAATCCAGGGCTTTAGTCAGTCTTCACATGAAAGGAAGGATTACATATGATGAGAGTGGATGCGAGAACAGTCGGAGGTGATGACGGGCAAGAGAGGTGGGGAGGTATCACAGTGAGGACAGGAAGGGTTGGTATTTTGGGAGGATGATCTAGTGAGAGTCACCGAGTTGATGTGCTGTCTGTGATAATGATTGTTGTATTCCATGAGCCTCAGTGACAGGCATGTGTTGGCAAAGCTGGAGGGAGTGGTGGCCCGGAGAGTGAGATGGCAGAGAAGATGGTGCCACTTATTCTTGCAGAGCTCAGAAGATCATGGACCTATTTCCTGCAGTGTTATTTGTCCAACTTTCACTCAGGACACAGGGCTGTAGTTTGTCTCGGTTGCCTGGGACTGATGGTGTGGCCTGCTATGGTGGGTCAGCTAGAAAAAGATTATCTTCTTCTCCACCACTTCCAAGTCCCTGTCAGCAGTGAGGAGACAGCTTTCCTTTCCTGACTCAAACACCACAGGAAGAGGGCCAGTTCCTGGCTTGCAACATCTGAAGTGTGTGCAACTGGGCTTCAAAATTGGTGCCACAAACATTGGTATTGACTTCCCATTCAAAAACATTCCCAATAGCCAGGCTGCCTAGTTGATGAGGTGAGGACAGAAGATTTCATGAGAAAATGTCATTCCATGCCATGACTGACCAGGCTTCATGAGCTTCACTCAGAAAGAATACTTCAACTGAAAATTGTGAACCTCTGCCTGATGTGAATCAGGAGATAACTTCTCATTGGAATCATACCTAGCAAAAAGCTCCCAGGACATCCCTGCAGGACTCCTTCAGGGTGATGTCCTAGGCCCAACCATATTCAATTGCTACATCACCCTCCTTCCTTCCATTTTACAGTCAGTGATTGGGATATTCACCCACAATTTCCAAATATTAAATTCCATTTGCAATTTCTTGCATCATGATGCTACCTACATGCAACAAGGTCTGGACTATGTTCAAACTTGGGCTGAGAATTGGCAAGTAGCCATCACATTGTGACACATCATAAATCAAATTTGGACCACGGTCAGGACAAGAGGATGTGACTGCAAGAGACACAGATTGGGGATCTAAGATTTAGCTTTGGAGAGGTCTCAGACAGTGACCTTATCTCATCGGTATGAGGTTCTTGCTCTGAGTGTAAATGACAGTGCAGACTTCAGACAGGATGATTCAACTAACCACAGCCACTGCACCATGGTCCAGAGTGCCATTAAAGTGGAAGAAGAAATGTCGTAATAGGGGAGAGCACTTGTAGGGGAATAGATACTGGTCCCTGCAGCAAAGACAGAAAGACGTGAAATCTCTGTCACCTACCTGGTGCCAAGCTTCAGAATACCTCCTCTGATTGCGAGTTGTTGGTGCAGATGGTTGGAACTACAATTACTTAGATTCTGTTCTAATGGCATGGATGACAGAAGCAAACATACTATCACTAAGTTTGTGGATGACACAAAAATAGGTGGGAAGCCAGTTGAGGGGTGGCACAAAATCTACAGAGGGCTAATTGCAGTTTAACTGAGTGGGCAAAAAAAATGGCAGATGAAAAATGATAAGGGAAAATGTGAGGTTAGGCACTTGGACAAGAAGAATAGAGGCTGATTTTTTTTTTATGTATGGGGAAAGACAGCAGAAAGCTACAAAGCAGAGGTTTGGGACCAGTCCTCAGGTATGAATCCCAAAACTTCAGTGGATAATCAGGAAGGTAAATGGAATTTTTCGAGTTTATTTCAAATAGAATGGAGTATAAAATTAGTAAGGTCTTTCTAAGTTGAGACAAGGCAATAGTTAGACCACAACAGGAATTGTGTGCACTGTTTTAGCCCCCTTGTGTAAGGATAGATACACTGGCATTGGAGGCAGACAAGACAAAGTTCATGAAGCTGATTCTGGGTCTGGAAGGATTTGCTGATGAGGACAGTTGTGTAGGTTGGTCCTGCAAAGAACCTTGTTGAATGATAAGATTTTTGGGGAGCTTTAGACAGTAAAGTTGTTTATACTTGTGGGAAAGTCTAGAACCAAAACCTATAGAGTCAGGAGTTGCCTATTGGAGAGTGATTAGCACGAATGTGTTTACTAAGTGTACTCAGTCTGGAGAGGAATTCTTTACTGCAAAGGACTGTCAAGGCTAGTTCATTTTGAGTATATTCAATGCTGAGACAGATTTTTAATCAGGAAAGTAATCAAGGTTTATGGGAACAAGGCAGAAGAGTGACATTGAGGATTATCATATCAGACACGTTCTCAATGATTAGCAGAACAGAGTCAGTGGCCAGAATGACCCACTTCTGCTCTTACGTGTTATGGTCTTATGGTCCATACACTGATTCTGTGGGGGGCTTGGCAGGTTTTAAAATAGAGAAGATGTTTCCAGTCATGGGGAAGTCTTAAACTAGGGGCATAGTTACAGAAACTGAGATGAAAATAACTTTTTCTCCCAGAGGGTGGTGAATGTCTAGAATTCTCTATCCCACATAGTTGTGGAGTGAGAGCACAAAGTATTTCAAGAGGAGATGGGTAGATGTTCGAACTATCAGGAAATTGAAGAGTAGGCATGAAAGAGGAGTTAAAGCTGGGAGCAGCTCAGACCATGACATTGTTGAAAAGCAGGAGCAGGCTTGAGGGGCCGAATGGTCTACTCCTATGACTATTTCTTCTGTCCTTATGTTTATGAGTTAAGTCTCCGTGAGGTCCCCTCTTATTCTTCAAAATGCTAGAGAATGCAGACCCAGTCTCCTCAACCTCTCCTCATCAGACAATCCTGCAATCCCAGGGATTACTCTGGTGAACCTTCATTATAGTCCATGTATGGCAAGTATATCTTTGCTTAGATAAGGAAACCAAAGCTGCACACATTACTCAATGAGATCTCAGCAAAACTCTTACAACTGCAGCAAAATATCTTGACCTCTGAGCTCAAAGCCCCTTGGCTGAATGCCAACATATAGTTTTCCATTCTAATTGTTTGATAACCTGCATGCTTGACTCATCGGAAAGGAGACAAAGCATTTTGGACATCCACACTTTCCAAGCTCCCAATATTTCAGAAATATTCTGCTTTTCTTTTCTTTTGTATTACAGTGAATGATTTCACACTTCTTTGCATTTTGTTCTATCTGCCATGTTCTAGCCTATTCACTTAGCCTTTACAAATTTTCCTTAATCCACCTTGCATTCTCCTCACACGTTGAGCTCCAAAGCAATTTGATGTCATGAGTAAATTTGGAAACATTTTGACTCATTCCACCTCGAAACCATTGATGTAGAATGTGAACAGTTATGGACATAAAATTGATCCTTGCAGAACCTGCCATCCTGTGAATGATCCTTCTAGTCCAACACACAGCTTTCTCTCTCAACCAATTCTCCATCAATATTGGTATATTCCCCCCTCTACCCCATCCAACATGCTCTTATGTTATTTACTAAATACCTGCACAAGACCACATCAAAAGCCTTCTGAAAACCTAAATGCTCCACATCCATCGGTTCTTCTTTGTCTAAGATACAATTAACATCCTCAGAAAAGCTTTATTTTTCAATTGTGATTCCCTCTTCATAATCCATGTTGAGTCTTCCCAATTTTGCCATTCTTTTCCAATTAGGTTAAAGAGACAAAGTCTCTTCCCTGGGTGGACGGGTCCAGAACTAGAGAGCATAGGTTTAGGGTGAGAGGGGAAAGATTGAAAAGGGACCTAAGGAGCAAGATTTTCACAGAGAGGGTGGTGTGTGTATGGAATGAGCTGCCTGAGGAAGTGGTGAAGGCTGGTACATTTACAACATTTATTAGGCATCTGGATGGGTATATGAATAGGAAGGGTTTGGAAGGGATATGGACCGGGTGCTGGCAGGTGGGACTAGATTGGATTGGGATATCTGGTCAGCATGGACAAGTTGGACCGAAGGGTCTGTTTCCATGCTGTACATCTCTATGACTCTATGACTCGATGTTCAGTTCTCACATCCTTAATAACATATGCTATTGTTTTCCAACTGCTAACATCAAGGTAATCGATTTGTAGTTCTCCATGCTCCCTCTCTCTCTTCTTTTAAGCAGTTACTTCATTCTAGTCAGCTCGGCCCTTTACAGAATCTATAGATTTATGAAAGAACACAATGTGTCCAATAGGTCTCTTGCTACTTGCTTGACCACATCTAATCAAATAGATTTATCGACCCTCAGTCCAGGTATTCCTTTTTTCAAGTACTACCTCTTTAGTAATTTGGATTAGTTACACAAATCCCTTGGTACCCTGAGATTTTCTGTATCCTATTGGTGAAGATAGAGACTGAATAACTGTTTAGCTTCTCCTTCATTTCCCAATTCTCCTACTTGCTCCTGTAATGGGCCCACATTTATCATTGCTGATATTTTTCAATTCTCACATCAATAGGATATTTTAAAGTGCCTTTATGCTCCTTTATGCTTCTGTTAGTCGGGGCCTTTGCTAGCAGCAATGAAGCATGGTTGATGGGCATCAAGGTGTCGAGGTGGGCCCAGCGGTTAATAGTTACAATTCTAACATTAGTGGGTCTGGCACAGGTGGCGAGGCAGTGATGGAGGAGAATTGGCTCAGCGGGGAAAGATGGTGCCTGAAGAGTGGCGACTTTGGCATTGGTTGGGTCCGGTGTAGACGGAGCAAGTCAGTGGAGGAGGGATGGTCGTGCAGGCATCATTGCTGATGAGCTGGCTCAGGACTGTTGGACTCTCTTTAAGCTATACCTTTCCATTTTTTTTCTTATTCTTAAACTATTCAAAATGGTGCCTGATCATGGCGACAGTGGAAAAGTATTTTGCTTTCTTTTTCTCAGCAGAACACCAAAACCAAAATCATTCATTCATTCATTCCCTAGCTTGCATTCATATTCCTTCTCCCTCCCGTTCCTTATCAGTCTCTTGGATCCCCCTTTGCTGCATCCCACACAGCTCCCAATTCTCAAATTTACCACCCTTTTTCATACTTTTAAGCCACTTGCTTTGATTTAATTGATCTTTGATTTATTTCAGTAACTATAGTTGAATCACCTTTCCCTTTGGCTGTTGTAGAATTTATAGCGTTTCTTTAACCACTAATCATTGTCTCTCTGCCACCAAATCTTTTCAGTGTCTTTTCCTAATCCACCTGAGTCATCATGACCCTTGATGTTTCCTTTGCTGAGATTTAAGACCCTAATTTCAGAACGAACTATATTGCATTCAAATATAACACAAAATTCGTGCATACTATGGTCATTACTTCCCAGTGGAAAGGTTGTTAATTAGCCTTTTCACATGGTACAATATCAAATCTGAAATAGTCTGATCCTCAGTTGGCTCCTCAACATACTGTTCCAGAAACACACCTCAAAAACACTCACCAGGAATTCATCCTCCACTGCATTAGTGCTGACCTGGTTAACCCAGTCTATATGACAATTGAATTATCCCTGTATTAAACTCCTCCCCTTCTTTTTCAGTCCTTTGATTAAAAATCCTCACTTATGGCAATGGACCAACGTTTCCCTCTTAGTCACATACAATCCCTAACCTGGAAATACATCATTAGATTCCCTACAGTGTGGAAACAGGCCATCCGGTCCAACAAGTCCACACTGACCCTCCAAGGAGTAATCCACCCAGAACCATTCCTGTACATTTACCCCTGACTAATGCACCTAACACAAAGTCTCTTCCCTGGGTGGACGGGTCCAGAACTAGAGAGCATAGGTTTAGGGTGAGAGGGGAAAGATTGAAAAGGGACCTAAGGAGCAAGATTTTCACAGAGAGGGTGGTGTGTGTATGGAATGAGCTGCCTGAGGAAGTGGTGAAGGCTGGTACAATTACAACATTTATTAGGCATCTGGATGGGTATATGAATAGGAAGGGTTTGGAGGGATATGGACCGGGTGCTGGCAGGTGGGACTAGATTGGATTGGGATATCTGGTCAGCATGGACAAGTTGGACCGAAGGGTCTGTTTCCACTATATAGGCAATTTAGCATGGCCAATTCACATGACTCCACATCTTTGGACTGTGGGAGGAAACCAGAACACCCAGAGGAAACCCACGCAGACATGGGGAGAACGTGCAAACTCCATTCAGATAGTCACCCAAGGCTGGAATTGAACCCAGGTCCCTGGTGCTCTGAGGCAACAGTGCTAACCACTGAGAGACCATGCCACCCAGGAATCATCATTGTTTAATGGCCATTGGATCCAAATCCTTGCCTTCGCAAGTTTGTGATTCAGGAAGGCAGCACACAACTCCCTTCTGAAAGATAATTAAGAATGCCCAGTAAATGCTGACCATAACCAGTTATTTCTACAGTCCATCAATGAAAATAGAATTGAGTTTGAATTTCACAAGGATAATAGAATGATCTTCATTACTGGGGTAAATCAAATGACCACAACTGAGCATCTAGGATTGCACTGCAGACATAAACATTTAAGTGTTTAATGTTTATGTGTTAAATGCAGTTTTCTGAACTGAATCACATTGACGACTCAGCAATCTGGATTGCAAGTACAAAACTGATTAATTTTCCAAGCTAGTGAGTAATTAACTAAACAACTGAAAAGCAATTATTGTCAAGTTGGTCTGCTTTTGCAATATTTTTTTGTGTAAATTTTATGAAACGAGGAAACATTTGGTTCAAGTTTAAATATTATGCTGTCACTTATTCCTTTGACTTAAATGCATACAAAATATTTTGGTGCTAGCTTCCTGTTTAAGTATATACTTCGGTTTGCCATCACCTTATTTGGGTATTTGCAGTTCTCTTAAATTGACACTCAGTGTCTTGTGACTTAAGATGCAAGAATTGCGTGCGTGTGTATGTGTGTGTGTATATGTGTGTGTGTGTGTGTGTGTGTTTTTGTTTGTTTGTTGTCTGTTTGTCTGCCCTACTAGTCGAAGGGGCTTATAAACTGCTACCCATTCACAATTGTGGTGGAGAAGAACCAAAACCAAATAATTTTTGGGAGCACTATTTGTATACAAGGATGAATGAACTAATTTGAAGATGATGTATTGAATTGTACTCCGACATGTGTGATGTTTCTTCTTTCCTCAAGAAGTAGTGAGTACTAAACAAGGTAGTGTGACAGGCTGGCTGCTCCTGCATATGTTTCTTTTAGACAACTACCTATACTCCCAGAAGTATAGTTGTAAGAAAATGGAAGCATTGTAAAGATTGCCTCTTTGCATAATAGGTTAAATGCTCACCAGTTTTTAAAATTGAAGGACATCTATTGAAATAACAGGTTTTATTTGCTGAATTGCAATTTGAGTACACTCACATCCTGATATGTTTCATTGGTTTAACAGGAACAATTGCGCTATGTACAGAACCTCAAGAGAGTTCTGTAGTGGGAGACCGGTCACTGCCACAGGGAGGAGATGATCTCGCTTCCAAGAGACCTCACTCTGCTGGTAGCAACAAACCTGGTCAGGACCAGGTAAGAGACAAAACCATTTTCCACTGGTTGCTTTTTTTTTCTCTCTGGTCTGTTTTATTTATCATTTTTCTTTAAGAAATTGCTCACCAAAGTATTTCCCATGAAATTATTTATTTATGAAAGCTTTATTGGCAAATCCTTTTTGTTTTTGTCTGTGGGATGTGGGCAACCCTGACAAAGGTCAGAATTGTTGCCCTAATTGCCCTGGATTTGAGTGGCTTGCAAGGCCATTTCAGAGCAGTTAAGAGTCAACCACATTGCTACGTATTTAGAAGGGCAGATTTCCTTCCCTTAATGGCATTAGTGAACTGGATGGGTATAGAAAAAAATCATTGTTCATTGATAGATTTGCTTTCAATTCATGATTGTATTAGTTAAATTTCAATTACACTAGCTTGGAATCCATTTTTTAAAACCATTAGCCTCAGCTACAGGGTTGCTAGTCCAGTTGATGTCCCTCCTGTGCTACCATCAAGTGTTCTGTTTATAATTATCGCTTCAAGAGAGCTTCTTAGTTTTTGAAATGTATGCAGCGTAAACAGGAATCCATTTGAGAGTACTGAAAACAACATCTGACATAAAAGTCCAATATTTCATGATTCTTAATGAAACAATTTAAAATCTTACTGTTAAAAAGAACAATTTGGTTAGCTGCTTTTTCTTTGTCAATACCCATACTGGCCCTGTTTTCTTGAAGAAATAAGCATATTCAATCTGACTTTGCTTTATTAATGTGCTCGTAATTTCTCACTGCAAAATGATTTTGTCTTAAAAAGCTAAAAGAGAGAAACTTTGTGTGTTATATGCCACCAGTTTTTAATATATATGTTATTAAATGCTATCTGGTTACAGCTCTACCAGTGTCCGTACTGTAATTACAACAGTAAGGATGGAAACAGGATTCAGATACATGTCATGTCCCAGCATTCCATGCAGCCGGTCATCTGCTGCCCTCTCTGTCAAGATGTCCTCAGCAACAAGATTCATCTACAGCTGCACCTGACCCATTTGCACAGTGTGGCACCTGACTGTGTGGAGAAGCTACTTATGACTGTAAGCAGTTTAAAGTGTATCTCAGTCGAGGAGCTTTTGGCTCCAGACTTGGAAATTAAAATGCTTCGTTATTTGAAATATAAGCTGCAGAGTTTATTGCCCTTTTCAGAATGTAATGTATTTCTGTGGTGATTTATACTGTGAGATAATTACTGATTTGCTTTTGCATGAACTGCACTACTTCTTAAGCATCATATATCAAGAGGGGTTGACGTGCTGGTCCAGATTTTCCCATTTAAAGCTAAAACAGCGATCGTTGTTGTGCGGTAAAATATATAAATATTCTTGTACGTTAGGAATAAATGTTTTTGCTTTCTACATACTACAAAGCTTTTTAAGTCTATTTTAATGAATTTGAAAAGGAAATTCATTCATAGGAGAAAGCAAGCAAAAGAATAAGATCCATGAAGAGATTGCTGAAGACAAAATTAAAAGTCACCTAAGCAATGAGCAGAATTGTTTAAAGAATAAGAGTGAGAATTGTGAGTACTACTGATTATTTAAAGGGCAGTTGAAGATAACTGTAATGGGCATTAAAAATAGGTAAATAGGCCAATAGAAAAGTAAGTTGTAAACAGTATAATTTAGATGCTTGTAAGGAAACAATATTTTCAAGATAAGAAAGTATTTTAAGGAGAGAGTTTATGTAGAAGTGTGATGAGACAAATGAGGAGAA
Organism: Chiloscyllium plagiosum; assembly: GCF_037043375.1. Taxonomy (NCBI): domain Eukaryota; kingdom Metazoa; phylum Chordata; class Chondrichthyes; order Orectolobiformes; family Hemiscylliidae; genus Chiloscyllium; species Chiloscyllium plagiosum. The sequence continues at coordinate 16,334,522 of NW_028270142.1, forward strand.
GTACCATATGATGTGAATGCTTTAAGTGTCATTCGTGCCTCAGTGACACCACTGCTGCCTCTGAATTATGTGGCTTCAAGACCCACTCCAAAGGCCTGACCATACAATCTAAGCTGTGTGAATACTGAGGCCATGGAAATATTTTAAAAAATATTTAAAATGTCTTTTGAGCTCCAAGACTGATGAGATACATCCTAAAGATATCAAGAGGTTAGTGCTTTTAAAGGTTTAATTAACATAGGCATTGTGGGTGGCACAGTGGCACAGTGGTTAGCACTGCTGCCTCACAGCGCCAGAGACCCAGGTTCAATTCCCGCCTCAGGCGACTGACTGTGTGGAGTTTGTACATTCTCCCCGTGTCTGCGTGGGTTTCCTCCGGGTGCTCCGGTTTCCTCCCACAGTCACAAAGATGTGCAGGTCAGGTGAATTGGCCGTGCTAAATTGCCCGTAGTGTTAGGTAAGGGGTAAATATAGGGGCATGGGTGGGTTGCGCTTCGGCGGGGCGGTGTGGACTTGTTGGGCCGAAGGACGTGTTTCCACACTGTAAGTAATCTAATCTAATCTAATCATATGTGATGTTTAGGTAAGGTGAGGCATGAACTAGGGAAGAATACATTAATTGGGCAAAATCATTAGTAATGGTCAGATTTGTTTGTCATCAGAACATTGAATGTATATTATTATTATTCAGATCACAATAATTTAGAAACAACACATTGCATCTATTGGATCCTTTTTAGGAAATAGCCAAATTGTTTGGTAATTATAGTTATATTTATTTTAATTTTCAGAAAATTAAACCTGGGAATTTCCTGGCCACTGTTCCCATAACTTCACCAGTGGAAGCCCTAGAAGTATCTCTGAGGAAATTCCTGGGCTTATTAACCAGTTAATCTACTCTTGATTTACAATTTTTAAAAAATATCACCAATTAAAAAGCTGAAAGAGAGAGAGAACCTCAAACTGAGGTCATTCGCTCTTAGATATTCATGCATCTGTCTATCAATGAAATGAAGGAAGATTTTAAAGTGGCAGACTGAACTCAGTTCTGGGATCCCTGCCTTACCTCTTATGTGTCAGTTTGTTATGGTGTGAATAGTCAGCCCACTCACAGAAATCATGCCTTTGCCTTCTCCGTCGCAGAGCTGAGAAGTTTAGAACCAAATACCTCAGGAGTTGTTCTCCTTTAGTCTGTGATACATTTGCCAGATGATCTCATTATGAGCAGAGTCAGATGGCTAGATTTTTATTTCTCTACATGTCCTTATAATGAATGTTTGACTGAACTCTCTGCCTCATTTATGAATTAAGTCAGCAGGGGTCTGTTTACACAGATGGAACTAAAGTTTTTGCTTTGATTGCCATCTTTGATGTTATGATAAGCTATTATTTGTTTGATAGTCATGTTTATTTGGGCAAAGTTAAGAGGTGTGAAGTCAAGTGAAATATCTTTTATTAATACCATGAATGGCTTTCACTGACTGACACTTTTACAAGGTTGTAAGAACAGCAATTTCGTAACCACGATTTTTTTCCCCAAGAGTGTGTCAAAGAATTGCCACTTATTATAAGGCTCAATGGTTCTTATACATAGTGGAGTGGACTTGGAGAGTGGGAAAAGCATAGAAGGAACATGGAAATGGACCATGCAGGTAAATATAATGAGGGCTAGAAGATTGAAATCAACCAAAAACCTGGAGAATTAATGTGGGCCTCCTAGTCAGCCAGCTCAGTACTCCATCTGCAACCGCTCCTGAGTTGAAAGGTTACCTTCTTCCTACTCAGGGAATATATATATATAGGGAGGCATTTTTATTCTAAAAGGAAATTGGTCTGCCTGGTTGGGCAGTTTCTAAACTTAATTTTCCTGCCCCCTTGAATAAAGTCCAGTCCACAGAGTCATCTATTTAAACTGCTGATGTAGTGGAAGGTTTTTTTTCACAGATGATGTTAAATCATGTGGCAAGATGGCCAGTATGAAAAAAGGTTTTGTAGTCATTGGGAAAAGCAATGGGTTTTAAGGTGATTAAATGTAAAACAAAGGACACTGGCAGAACAAAAGTATGTGTGTTCAATGGTTGGTTCTCCATTTGCTGAAGCTGCATGGAAAAAAAAATTGGACAATTTGCAATCTTGATATCAGATTTCACCCTGAGATGGGCTTCAGACTGCATATTTGAACACCTTTGTATTTTACTGTGTCTCAGGCAATTGGAGGTGGACAACATTGCTCCTGTTTCATGAACAAATGTAGGAAGTAGTCATAGGTTATATCAACATTCTTGAAATATACAGAAAAATACTTAGAATGGCAGCATTTGGGCTGTAATAGCCGGTGAGTATTTTCTAACAGATGTTGCTTGTGGATAGGGGAAAATTAATGTACCAGTGTTATTTAAAGGATGGCAGGGACAATGCTGTGTTCCAACCAAATATCCAACTGCAGTGAAGTGTTACAATATCTTAGCCTAGGGGAAGGCATTGGAACTATCAAAAAAGATGGAGCAGGTCTGAGTCTTTACCGTGGAAATGACATTGTTTCAGAGAGGAACAAGTAACTTGGGCTTCAACTCAGAAGAAGGATTGGTTCACACAAAATTCAGACTTAGCAACTTAAAGCAGAGACCCATGCTCATGTTGAAGAGACCGCAAAAGGAGTTAGTGAAGAAAAACTAAAGAAGACAAATTGAGATATTTGCAGATGGTCACCACATTAAAACAGATGGGTGCTGGTAACCAGTTTTTAGGTGACGTTACACGAGATGACAAGATAACAATTCCATGGCTGAGTATCTGGGGTGCTCCGGAAATGCACTGGAAGGTGTTGTGAAGATTAGTAGACTAAAGACTAATTTGTGGACTGCAGGTCTGAACTTGCCAAAGAAGCTCAAGAGCAAAGATATAAAGAATATTCAGCTGAAGACTTCATGGAAGTCAGTAGCCTGAGGAATACATGCGAACGTTTCTGTCCTGGGCCTGCTGCAGGACTCCACAGTAGCTTGACACAAGTCGAAGGAGCAGCTCCTCATTTACAGCCTTCACAATTGAACATGAAGTCCATCAATTTCAGACCATGAACACTGTTCTCCAATTGATCACGCCACAACTCCCCATTCCACTCACACAGATGCTGTCAGAACTGCTGAGTTTCTCCAATAATTTCTCCTTTTTTTTTTTCATTTTTGACAGCAAATGTTTTGAGAAATTGATTGAGTTGTTTGATAAAGTGATGGAGAGGGATAACAAAGGCAGTGCATTTTGTGGGACTGTAGACTTGCAGAAGGTGTTCAATAAAATGCTTCTTTAATGGTCTCATTAACAACATTGAAACCCATGGAATAAAGGGGCATCGCAACACGGATAAGTAACAAAGTAGAGAAAAGTGATGAACTGCTGTTAGTTAGATTGGAGCGTTTTGTAATGAATTACAGCCAGGTTTCAGGTCACAGTCAACTGCAGTTGGCTTTGCACATGTGCAGATGTACGGTCTGGTCCAACAAATGATAAAGACCAGCATCTATCCTCTTCTTAACCTAAACCCTCTCAAGATTTCCTATGACCTATGGAGTGAGAAACAAAGATGGATAGCAGGCCTTCTAAAAATGTTATAATATATCTATCAGTCAGATCTTGAAGTAACGGAACTTTGTCCTTTGGAGATTATATCAGAAGAGTGTCATCCAGCAAAGCATCTACCACAGAAAATCATGTTAGCTTTCTGTGTATCTGCAAAGTTTTGGACATGAGAGGCAGCACATACAGTGCCTCCTGCTCAGGTTGCAATGACTGTGAGACTGTATTCAATGAAAGGTAGCAGATCAAAAATATTTTAGTTATTGGCTTACCTAAAGATACGACCAATAGAAATTCCTCGATCTGCTCCTTCAGTCCCATTGGCAAGATTCCTTCTCACCATGACTTTGGTTTTGTTAAATGAAATACATATAATTGTTTCCAGCACAATGTGTCATCCAAATTTTTGTTTTAAAAGATGCTGTATGTAATACTCTGAGATGATAAAGGAGTCTTATTGTGTGTTTCTTTTAAAGGTGTCTTTTCCAGATGGGATGAACTCCACCAGCATATTGTCCTCAACCGCTTCAGAGAAAATGCAGTGCTTTCTCAATAATACTGCAACTGTAACCACAGAGGAATCAGGTAAATCACTTGGTAAGCTCTGTGAAAGTGGTGGCTGGCTTTGTAAAGAAGCTATCCCCATACAGACAAATTAACAGTTTGGTAATTCCCTGGGGTGGGTGGAGTTCAGAACTAAAAGTCATAGGTTTAGGGTGAGAGGGAAAAGATATAAAAGAGACCTAAGGGGCAACTGTTTCACACAGCGGGTGGTACGTGTGTGGAATGAGCTGCCAGAGGAAGTGGTGGAGGCTGGTACAATGACAACATTTAAAAGGCATCTCGATGGGTATATGTTTAGGAAGGGTTTAGAGGGATTTGGGCTGGGTGCTGGCAGGTGGGACTAGATTGGTTGGGATATCTGCTCGGTATGGACGGTTGGACCGAAGGGTCAGTTTCCATGCTGCATATCCCTATGACTCTATTTGAAGGTTAAACATTACTGGTTCCAGTGTCAAATTCTCTAGAGTTTGTACAATTTCTTTTTGTGTATAAAATTAACATGGTCTTCCTTCATTTCTTAAGACTGGAGAAGTTATTTATTTCCTTACCACTTCTGTTATCGCCCCTCAGGATGGGTCTTTTGAGGCTGTGGTTGTATAGTTTCTCCTTTTCAAAAAAAATGTATTTGCAAAGCATCACTATGTCTTGGAGAGAGTGCTTGATTTGGATTTGAAATTCATCCGTTAACAGTTGGAGATGACAGCCTGGACTTCGCAATGGCATGTAATAAATGCACAGATGGTGTTCAGGTTGTGAATCTTAAAATGAGAAGTTGTTAAAAAAAACCTCTGACTGAACCAATGGGTTCTTTAATAAGGATCCAGACAGATTTGTAGCAAGGGAATTACTGTAGATAATTCCAGACGCTTTCGATTTTTTTGTGATCTACGGAGCTCTTGTTAGTATAGGTTTAATGTGAAAATGTACAAGGAAACAAGGGAAGGGGAATTTGACCCCAAAGGCTGAAGAAAGTAAAAACTTGTCAATCATAGAAATGTCATCCCTGTTAAATGGGAATGACAGAATCAGTAAGGAACCAATCTGCCAATGACACAGAATCCCTGTAGTGTGGAAGCAGGGTATTTGTGCCATTGAATTCATACCAATCCCTCCAAAGAGTATCCCACTCAGACCAACCCCCACCCACCCCCTCTCTCTGTAATCCTGCATTTCCCATGGCTAACCCACCTAACCTGCACATCCCTCGACACTATGGTCAATTTAGCATGACCAATCTACATAACCTGCACATCTTTGGACTGTGGGATAAAACCAGTGCTGGAAATGTGTTGCTGGAAAAGCGCAGCAGGTCAGGCAGCATCTAGGGAACAGGAGAATCGATGTTTTGGGCATTAGCCCTTCTTCAGGATAAAATCAGTGCACCTGGAGAAAGCCCAGACAGACACGGGGACAATGTGCACATTCCACACAGACAGTCACCTGAGGTTGGAATTGAACCCTGTTCCCTTGCACTGTGAGGCAGCAGTGCTAACCGCTGAGCCATCATGCGGCTCTCAGTCTTGTTGCTGACAAACCAGCAAGAAATGAGTGGCTGCCTTACCCCGAGGCCTGAGCACCAGAGAAGCAGAAGTTAGAGAGGCTTGTGGTAGGTGAGGGTTTGCACATCGAGAGGTGATGAGGAGCATCTACAGAGGGAGGGGGCAGACAGGCTGCGAAGGAGAGAAGAGAAGCTGTGGGAGTGTCGGGGAGGAGGTTACAGCAGGGAATGTTCTAAACCTGTCAACTTGAAGAACTCAGCAAATAAGGAGCAAGGAAATCTTGAAGTCACTGAAGAAATTAATTCCTTCCAAGTGGCAGTGAAGTCTTCAGCGTTGGGCTGCAGAGGTTTAAGTGCCAGAAGTACTCAATGGTGGAAAACTGAAGTAGTGGATTTTGTTGTAATGAATATTGTTAATTGGATGATTTAATACTGAACAATTTTATCTGACTAGATTTTCATTTATGTGTTATCACATCTGTGTTTCACATACAATGAATTATTGGAGTTACAGTGACTGGTAGACTAAAATCTCAAACAGTAATGACTTGCATTTCTGTAGTTTGTTTATGACTTCTCTATACTTTGCAATCAATGAAATATTTTGCAGGTGTAGTCACTGTTGTAATGCAGAAAGTATAATGAGGCAAATAATCAATTAATTTATGGGCACTTAAGACAAGACGGCATAATCTGTAAAGTAAAACTAAATAATGTACACAACATTCATATCCAATCTCATCCATGGATTTCACAAACTCTTCTTTTTACAATAGTTTCTTAGAGTTGAACAGAGTTTTTAATTAGCATCTGTATTCAAAAGGTTGAATTTTCTTTACCTGTGGAGCTATAAATCAAATGGTTGCGGTCACCTCCTGCGGCAATTTGGAAATGTACTTCTCAGAGTTACTGAATTGCTCTGTCAGGACATAGATTTTGAAATGTACTAGGATGTATCAGCATGTACACAAGTTGAGGAAGCTTGGGGAAGAGGAGGAAGAGATTGATTCATATAAATCAAAAATATTCATGATACATTCATGTTCATATTATGAAGTCAAATTCTGAGTAACCAATTGGATGTGAAAAGTTTTGGGACATCTTAGATGTAATGTACAGTATTTTCTATTTCACTTTAGCTGTTGGCTGCAAGTGACAATGCCATAGGTTCAAACCATAATTCAAGACTTGATTATCATCATCTAAACTTATGTACCATACATGAGTTTGGAATTTTGGTTCAGATTTTAAATTGAGGCCTTTGAACATTGATAATTTGTGGCAAGACATGAATTTCCCAAGTTTCCACCTTGTTAGCACTGACCTTCAAATGCTTCTCATGATAGAAGGAACTAGGACTTTTGATTACCCACTGTTCCCTCAAGAGTTATGGGAAATGTTTGGGAACATTTTCAAACCACTCCAGTAACCCACCCTATATTGGCCACAACAAATCATGCTCTGTTCTCGACCTGCCAAAGGCTTGAAGGTACAAGTGGGAGAATCCAGAATCTTGGAAAGTTTTCCTCAGAGTGGTATTTCTGACTCATTCTCTCAGATCGATCTTAAAATGTGTCCATGGCTTAAGATGGATTAAAAGTGACAGAAACAAACTTATGGTAAGAAGCATTTAGAGTAACATGTTAACAGAATAAAACGATATTTCATTCTTGATGCTTTACCCAGAGAAAACCAGAGAGGGTTTATTTTTATGGCTGTTGCAACTGTTTCCATATGAAAGAGCGAACGCTAGAGATATGACAGCCTTCTCTAGATTTCAATTTGCGAATTTCACAGCAATTTGAATTGTATCCTTTTTGTTCCTTTCATCTTATATCAGTTTTTGTTAAATAGGTGAATATTCGTCAGAGGGAAAAGTTTATACAGTCTCAGACAACCCAAAGTCCGGAATTGAGTCAAAAAATGAGGAGCAGAAGACGTCAAAAGATCCTTCAGAAACTGGAGATTGGAAAAAGGATGGAAGTCAGCATTTGAAGGGTTCAGACTCTCTGCAAGATCAACTAAACGAACTTCAGAAAAGGCAACAACTGCCTGTGTCTGATAGACATGTATACAAGTATCGCTGTAGTCAATGTAGTCTGGCTTTCAAAACCATGCAGAAACTTCAGATTCATTCACAGTATCACGCTATCCGGGCTGCCACAATGTGTAGTCTTTGCCAACGCAGCTTCCGCACATTTCTGGCTTTAAAGAGACACTTAGAAACTAGTCACCCTGAGCTAAGTGAAGTTGAGATACAACAAATTTGTGGAAGTTATCATATAAATGGGGAGTTCTGGTCTGATAGTGAAGTTATCAATCAAGATGATAATATCCTGGTACAGGAAATCGAGAAGGAAGAGGAAATTGATCAGGATGGGAAAGTCAGTCCAACTGGAAGTGACAGCAGTTCTATTTTAGATGATTTAAGTTCAGAACCAAAACGAACACTGCCTTTCCGGAAAGGTCCAAATTTTACCATGGAAAAGTTTTTGGATCCCTCCCGACCGTATAAATGCACGGTGTGTAAAGAATCTTTCACCCAGAAGAACATTCTCTTGGTTCACTATAATTCAGTATCACACTTGCACAAGCTGAAGAAAGTCCTACAAGAGGCATCAAGTCCAATTCCACAAGAAACTAACAGCAGCATAGATAACAAACCCTACAAGTGCAACACATGTAATGTTGCCTATAGCCAGAGCTCAACATTGGAAATTCACATGAGATCTGTGCTCCATCAGACAAAAGCAAGGGCAGCCAAACTGGAAGCAGGGAATTGTGGAACTGCAAGTGGGAGTAATAGTGTGGGCAGTGGTGGTAATCTTCTGGTTACTGGTCAATTGACGACAGATTCTCCTGGGATTGCCTCGATTAGTAATAAAGACGTTAATACAGATATCAAAGAAGCAAACAAAAAACAATTTACAGAATCAATTTCTCCTCATTCTGTCCAGCATCAACCACAGTCACCAGCGCCAGCTCATGCTCAAGCCCAGGCTCAAGCCCAGGCCCAGGCCCAAGCCCAGGCCCAGGCCCAGGCCCAGGCCCAGGCCCAGGCTCAGGCCCAAGCTCAAGCTCAAGCCCAGGTTCAGGCCCAAGCCCAAGTCCAGGCTCAAATGCATCTTCAACATGAACTGCAGCAGCAAGCTGCTTTCTTCCAGCCTCAGTTTCTGAATCCAGCATTATTACCACATTTCCCTATGACAGCTGAAGCTTTGCTGCAGTTACAACAACCACAGTTTCTCTTTCCTTTTTATCTGCCAAGTACTGAATTTAATCTGAGCACAGAGCTTGGTCTGCCTGGTTCGGGAACCTTTGGAATGTCTGCAATGACAGGATCTCTGCTGGAAGATCTAAAGCAGCAAGTACAAGGGCAACAGTTACTGCAAATTCAGCAGCAATACGGGCAGCAGCATCAAGGTTTACAGCCTCAGCAACAGACGCAAAAGCAACAGCAGCAAACCCTTAAACCATCAAAGCCGGAACCAAATATTCTCAATTCTGTCGAGTCCCAAATGTTAAAAGACACTTATTCCCAGAAAGAAACTGAGGAATTAATGGAGATAGCTGAAAGTAAGATGCAACATGAGATTTTAAATGAATCTGAAGCTTTAAAGGAAAATAAAGAGATAAAAAAACAGAAATCAGTAGAAACTGTGCTTCCACCTCCTCGTATTCCATCTGGTGCAAGAGGAAATGCAGCAAAAGCTTTATTAGAAAACTTTGGCTTTGAGTTGGTTATTCAGTTCAATGAAAACAAGCAGAAAGTTCAGAAGAGAAGCAAGAATGGTGAAAATGAGAAAACTGATAAGTTAGAATGTGAAGCATGTGGCAAGCTGTTTTCGAACATCCTGATTCTGAAGAGTCACCAAGAGCATATTCACTACCAGTTTTTCCCATTTGGAGAGCTGGAGATATTTGCATGCCATTATAGGGAAGCGTATGACAAATTGTATCCTGTAACACCACCTTCACCAGAGTCACCCGCACCTACACCACTGCCACCTCCCCCACCACCACCACCACCTCCCCCTCCTCCACCGCCACCACCTCCTCCTTCCTCCACAGGGAATGGCAAAGTCCAAGGATCTGCCCCATCGCCATTACCGCCTCCGCCACCGCCTCCGCCGCCTCCACCTCCCCCACCTCCCCCACCTCCCCCTTCTTCACAACCCCAAGTTCAGATGCCAGTGTCCTTGGATCTGCCTCTCTTCCCTCCAGTTATGATGCAGCATTCTTCCTTGCCCCCCCAGCTCACTTTGCAACTTCCAACCATGGAATCTTTATCTGCAGACCTCACCCAGCTCTGTCAACAGCAGTTAGGCTTGGATCCCAATTTCCTCAAGCACCACCAATTCAAGCGTCCACGTACACGAATCACAGATGATCAATTAAAGGTCTTACGAACTTATTTTGACATCAATAACTCACCAACCGAAGAACAGATTCAAGAAATGTCAGAGAAGTCGGGACTTCCACAGAAAGTTATCAAGCATTGGTTTCGTAATACCCTGTTTAAAGAGAGGCAAAGAAATAAGGACTCGCCATACAATTTCAATAACCCACCGATTACCACGTTGGAAGAACCCAGAAATGACACTTATCTGAATACTGGAGAATATTACAGGACAGATGGTACAGTGAATAAACGGTCATCTAGAACACGATTCACCGACTACCAGTTGAGGGTTCTGCAGGACTTTTTTGACACTAATGCTTATCCAAAAGATGATGAAATAGAACAACTATCCACCGTTCTGAACCTACCCACTCGAGTCATCGTTGTGTGGTTCCAGAATGCCCGTCAAAAAGCACGAAAGACCTTTGAGAACCAAGCAGACGCTAAAGACAGTGAAAGAAGGGAACTAACCAATGAGCGTTACATACGAACTAGTAATTTACAATATCAGTGCAAAAAATGCAACGTTGTATTTCCACGGATTTTTGATTTAATTACACATCAAAAGAAACAGTGTTACAAAGATGAAGATGATGATGGTCAGGATGATAGCCAAACAGAAGATTCAATGGATGCTACAGACCAAATGATGTCAAATCATCCTGACAGTTCTGGTCTAATGGACTCATCAAAGCCTTCATTGGGAACAATGATGGGGTCAGGTTCTAGCTCTGGTTCTAGTACTCCTCTGATGCCTTCACCCAAACTGGAAATGGACAAATGTTCCCCTAAGTCTAACCTACCAGGAGAGAAACCAAAGCAAATTGAGGCTGTTCAACCCTCTCAAGTGACCAAGCTAACATCTTCACCTCCATCAGAGCCACAGGCGACAACACCTCAGTCCCAACAACAAAAGCAATCCCAAACACAAATAATGCGGCCTCATTCACAGCCTCAAAGTACACCAACAGTTTCATCCGGCCCTCCGTCTGTAGCAGTCACCTCTTTACAGAACAGTCTACCTCCTCAAATATTACAGTACCAGTGTGACCAGTGTAAATATGCCTTTCCAACCTTGGAACTTTGGCAAGAGCACCAGCACATTCATTTCTTGGCAGCACAGAATCAATTCCTCCATTCGCAAATCTTGGATAGATCGTTAGATATGCCCTATATGATTTTTGACCCGAACAATCCTCTTATAGCAGGACAGTTGCTTCCTGGGCCTCTTGCACAGATGTCTTCACAGACAAGCTCATCAGTTCCAACTCCTTCCAATACCGCTTCTGGAACAGTGAAGCGCAAGTTGGAAGAGAAGGAGGAGAACAACCAAAACGATAAAGAAGGCACAAATAGTGGGGACGAACCACATCGTGATAAACGGCTCAGAACCACAATAACTCCAGAGCAACTGGAGATATTATATGAAAAGTACCTGTTGGATTCTAATCCTACTCGCAAGATGTTAGATCATATTTCAAATGAGGTAGGCCTGAAGAAACGCGTGGTTCAGGTCTGGTTTCAGAACACTCGAGCTCGTGAAAGGAAAGGGCAGTTTCGTGCCCTCGGTCCAAGTCAATCTCACAGAAGATGCCCTTTCTGTCGAGCACTCTTCAAAGCTAAGACAGCACTTGAAACGCACATTCGTTCCCGACATTGGCATGAAGCTAAACAAGCAGGTTACAGCCTCCCACCAAGCCCAATTATGCCACAAGATGACGATGGTGAGAGCCCAAATAAAGATAATTATTTTGAGTTTCCAACGTTGCTCTTTTCCAAGATCGACGCATTAAGCGAAAATGAAGCACCATCTTCTGTTTCAACACCAGTTAGTAAAACAGCAGACATGTCACCAAAACATCTCCTCAGCCCATCATTGTTCAAATCAGAATGCAACGAAGACACAGAAAGTCCAAATGTAAACCCAGGTGTTGTCAGTTTTGATCAGAGTAAGACAGATTATGATGATACATCATCTATTAACACAGCCATAAGTGATGGAAGTACAGGAGATGAAGGAAACAATGAAACTGAAAACATTTTAGTTAGCACTTCAGAGAGTAAAGTTACTGAGTCTTCAGATGATTTAAAAACATCAATAGCTGGTGATCAATTGTCAGTAATGGCTACAACAACCTCAGTTGATTATTATGATGAAAGACTTTCTATCAGCTTACCGAGCCCTTCTCTCAGCTTCATTTCAAGGGATAATGATGTAGATGATAGTGTTGACCGAAGTGAGACATCAAGTCTCGCTGATCCCTGTTCTCCAAGTCCATTTGGGAGCCACAGCAGTCTTAAATCGTCATCGCGATCCAGTGAACGGCCTGGTCAGAAACGCTTCAGAACACAAATGAGTAATCTTCAACTAAAAGTCCTCAAGTCATGCTTCTCTGACTACCGTACACCAACGATGCAAGAATGTGAGCTTCTTGGCAATGAAATTAATTTACCCAAAAGAGTTGTCCAGGTGTGGTTTCAGAATGCCCGAGCAAAAGACAAAAAGTTGAAGTTAAACATGGCAAAATCATTCATGATGAACCAAACTGGAACTGACGGACAAAGAACAGAATGTTCTTTGTGTGGTGTTATGTACACTGCCCGTTTGTCTATCAGAGATCACATTTTCTCACAGCAACATATCAACAAAGTGAAAGAAACGGTAGGATGCCAGCTTGATAAGGAGAAGGATTACCTTGCTCCTACGACTGTCCGACAGTTGATGGCTCAACAAGAGTTGGATCGTTTGAAGAAGGCTACAGATGCTTTGGGCATAACATCACAGCAACAGGTTCTGCATCAGCAAAGCATAATGGAAAATAATGCGTTGCATGGTCTCAATGCTTCAACATCCTATTCAGGCCTCTCGGGGCTTGCTCCAGTCATTCTTCCTGGAGTTAATGGTCCTGCTTCACTGCCAAGTTTTCCGCAAAACACAACAGGTAAGTTGCACAGTCATGTTTATTTCTTTCAAAGTTTATAAAACAATTGAGCCTTAAAAAGTGCTTGCCAAACATCTGTCAACATTCAAGTTTTCCACATCATGAGTTCCAATTTAGGATTGATTATCACTTGCGAGATCCTTTATGCCTCCTCAGAGAGACACAGCAGGGGAGTAAAAGTTGGAGTAAGAATTGATAAATGAATAGAGAATAATAGTAAATAGCATTTAGCATAGTTATCTGTCCATCCTTTCATCCAAATGGCAAATGAATATAAAGAGAAAGGACAATATGAACTGACAGCAAGGATGAATTAGAAAATGGTGCATTTATTTCACTCATTTTGTTTTAAAACCTTATAAACTTAATTCACTGCTGTATTTATGCCTTAAAAACATCTGGTTTTAAATAAGCATTTTGCAGGATCAGTACTAATACTTAAAATTTAAGGTATATGTTCTTTATGAATAATAAAAGGTACTTGCTGGACTGTCCATATAAACTACATTTGGAAAGGATAATAGTGAAAGCTTTTCTAAGTATAGACGAACAAATACCAGCCTCTGTTTGAAAGGTTGTAGGAGATAACTATTGATATTATTCAGACCAAAAATATGTAAATGCAGATGTAACAAAAGAATAATTTTAAAGTGCGCATTTCATTCTGTGGCATTCACTTCCCCAGAGTGCAGTGGATGCTGAGACACTGAGTAAATTTAAGGAGGAGATAGACATGGGGTAAAGATTTATGAAGAGCAGGCAGGAAAGTGGAGCTGAGGCCAAGATGATTGTGTTAAGCGACGGAGTAGACTGGAAGGGCTGAATTGCCTCATCCTGCTCCTGGTTCTTAGGGTAAATGTTTTTATGGGATTATCTAAATTTTTGATTGGTGATGGGAGATGTGTATCCATACATATACTTTCTTGCTTTCCCATAAATAAGGCTGCAACTATAAGAAATATATAAAAAGAGTGAAGAGAATTAAGAAGGTGTTGCAAAGAATGATTTTATAAATGAACAGAAACTATTTTCCATTTTTAAGACTAAAGGAAAGCATGTTAGCTGTCAACTAATTTGCTGCCCACTGCTCTGCCAAGACAGCTCACCATAACATGCAGCAATCAGCTTGTTTGAGTTGACTACTGAGCAACTCAGCCTGTCAGAGGCCTCAGCAGTGGCATCTGACTTGCAAACGTTGCCAACCAAGCAGACACCACTAGCCTCTGGGTCCTAAAGACATAGAACACCACCTGCTCTATTAGACATCCATCGGTGAAAGGCTGGGTGCATCTCATGGAGTAGGGTCAAGGTGAGGGGGTGTCTGAAGCAAGGGGTTGAATTTTAGAGGTCACTCCCTTGCCGCATATCAATACTCTAATTGCTCTGCAGCCAGGTCGCCTTGCTTTTTCCAGGAAGGAATCCAGCTGCTTTTCTCACCCGCCATTAAGGCAGGTACTGAGTGAGGTGATGTATTGAGGCAGGTACTGAGTGAGGTGAGGTATTGAGGCAGGTTTTCAGTGAGGTGACGTATTGAGGCAGGTATGGAGTGAAGTGACGTGTTTTGGCAGGTACTCAGTGAGATGACGTATTGAGGAAAGTACTCAGTGAGGTGACTTATTGAGGCAGGTAATCAGTGGGGTGACGGATTAAGGCAGGTACCCAGTGAGATAGCGTATTGAGGCAGGTACTGCGTAAGGGGACGTATTAAGGCAGATACTCAGTGAGGTGATGTATTGAGGCAGGTACAGAGTGAGGTGAAGTATTGAGGCACGTACTCAGTGAGATGATGTATTGAGGCAGGTACTGAATGAGGTGACACATTGAGGCACGTACTCAGTGAGTTGACGTATTGGGGCAGGTACTGAATGAGGTGACTTATTGAGGCTGGTACTGAGTGAGGAGGCGTATTGATGCATGTACTGAGTGCTGTGACCTATTGAGGCAGGTACTGAGTGAGGTGACATATTGAGGCAGGTGGCAGGTACTCAGTGAGTTGACGTATTGAGGCAGATACTGAATGAGGTAACATATTGAGGCAGGTACTCAGTGAGTAGGCGTATTGAGGCAAGTACTGAGTGCCGTGACATATTGAGGCAGGTACTTAGTGAGGTGACATATTGAGGCAGGTACTCAGTGTGTTGACGTATTGAGCAGGTACTGAGTGAGGTGACGTATTGAGGCCGGTACTGAGTGAGGTGACGTATTGAGGCAGGTACTCAGTGAGGTGACGAATTGAGGCAGGTACTCAGTGAGGTGACGTATTGAGGCAGGTACTCAGTGAGGTGACGTATTGAGACAGGTACTGAGTGAGGTGACTTATTGAGGCAGGTACTCAGTGAGGTGACGTATTGAGGCAAGTACTGAGTGAAGTGACGTATTGAGGCAAGTACTCAGTGAGGAGGCGTATTGAGGCAAGTACTGAGTGCCGTGACGTATTGAGGCATGTACTGAGTGAGGTGATGTATTGAGGCATGTACTGAGTGAGGTGACGTATTGAGGCAGGTACTCAGTGAGGTGACGTATTGAGGCAAGTACTGAGTGAAGTGACGTATTGAGGCATGTACTGAGTGAGGTGACATATTGAGGCAGGTACTGAGTGAGGTGACGTATTGAGGCCGATACTGAGTGAGGTGACGTATTGAGGCATGTACTGAGTGAGGTGACGTATTGAGGCATGTACTGAGTGAGGTGACGTATTGAGGCAGGTACTGAGTGAGGTGACGTATTGAGGCATGTACTGAGTGAGGTTTCGTATTGCGGCAGGTACTGAGTGAGGTGACGTATTGAGGCAGGTACTCAGTTATGTATTGAGGCAGGTACTCAGTGAAGTGGCATATTGTGGCAGGTACTCAGTGAGGTGACATACTGAGGCAGGTACTTGGTGAGGTGATGTGTTGAGGCAGGTACTGAATGAGGTGACATATTGAGGCAGGTACTGAGTTGGCGTATTGGGGTAGGTACTGAATAAGGTGACATATTGAGGCAGGTACTCAGTGAGGTGACGCATTGAGGCAGGTACTCGGTGAGATGACGTATTGAGGCATGTACTGAGTGAGGTGACGTATTGAGGCAGGTACTGAGTGAGGTGACGTATTGAGGCATGTACTGAGTGAGGTTTCGTATTGTAGCAGGTACTGAGTGAGGTGATGTATTGAGGCAGGTACTCAGTGAGGTGACGTATTGAGGCAGGTACTCAGTTACGTATTGAGGCAGGTACTCAGTGAGGTGGCATATTGTGGCAGGTACTCAGTGAGGTGACATACTGAGGCAGGTCCTCGGTGAGGTGACGTGTTGAGGCAGGTATGGAGTGAAGTGACGTGTTTTGGCAGGTACTCAGTGAGATGACGTATTGAGGAAAGTACTCAGTGAGGTGACTTATTGAGGCAGGTAATCAGTGGGGTGACGGATTAAGGCAGGTACCCAGTGAGATAGCGTATTGAGGCAGGTACTGCGTAAGGGGACGTATTAAGGCAGATACTCAGTGAGGTGATGTATTGAGGCAGGTACAGAGTGAGGTGAAGTATTGAGGCACGTACTCAGTGAGATGATGTATTGAGGCAGGTACTGAATGAGGTGACACATTGAGGCACGTACTCAGTGAGTTGACGTATTGGGGCAGGTACTGAATGAGGTGACTTATTGAGGCTGGTACTGAGTGAGGAGGCGTATTGATGCATGTACTGAGTGCTGTGACCTATTGAGGCAGGTACTGAGTGAGGTGACATATTGAGGCAGGTGGCAGGTACTCAGTGAGTTGACGTATTGAGGCAGATACTGAATGAGGTAACATATTGAGGCAGGTACTCAGTGAGTAGGCGTATTGAGGCAAGTACTGAGTGCCGTGACATATTGAGGCAGGTACTTAGTGAGGTGACATATTGAGGCAGGTACTCAGTGTGTTGACGTATTGAGCAGGTACTGAGTGAGGTGACGTATTGAGGCCGGTACTGAGTGAGGTGACGTATTGAGGCAGGTACTCAGTGAGGTGACGAATTGAGGCAGGTACTCAGTGAGGTGACGTATTGAGGCAGGTACTCAGTGAGGTGACGTATTGAGACAGGTACTGAGTGAGGTGACTTATTGAGGCAGGTACTCAGTGAGGTGACGTATTGAGGCAAGTACTGAGTGAAGTGACGTATTGAGGCAAGTACTCAGTGAGGAGGCGTATTGAGGCAAGTACTGAGTGCCGTGACGTATTGAGGCATGTACTGAGTGAGGTGATGTATTGAGGCATGTACTGAGTGAGGTGACGTATTGAGGCAGGTACTCAGTGAGGTGACGTATTGAGGCAAGTACTGAGTGAAGTGACGTATTGAGGCATGTACTGAGTGAGGTGACATATTGAGGCAGGTACTGAGTGAGGTGACGTATTGAGGCCGATACTGAGTGAGGTGACGTATTGAGGCATGTACTGAGTGAGGTGACGTATTGAGGCATGTACTGAGTGAGGTGACGTATTGAGGCAGGTACTGAGTGAGGTGACGTATTGAGGCATGTACTGAGTGAGGTTTCGTATTGCGGCAGGTACTGAGTGAGGTGACGTATTGAGGCAGGTACTCAGTTATGTATTGAGGCAGGTACTCAGTGAAGTGGCATATTGTGGCAGGTACTCAGTGAGGTGACATACTGAGGCAGGTACTTGGTGAGGTGATGTGTTGAGGCAGGTACTGAATGAGGTGACATATTGAGGCAGGTACTGAGTGAGTTGGCGTATTGGGGTAGGTACTGAATAAGGTGACATATTGAGGCAGGTACTCAGTGAGGTGACGCATTGAGGCAGGTACTCGGTGAGATGACGTATTGAGGCATGTACTGAGTGAGGTGACGTATTGAGGCAGGTACTGAGTGAGGTGACGTATTGAGGCATGTACTGAGTGAGGTTTCGTATTGTAGCAGGTACTGAGTGAGGTGATGTATTGAGGCAGGTACTCAGTGAGGTGACGTATTGAGGCAGGTACTCAGTTACGTATTGAGGCAGGTACTCAGTGAAGTGGCATATTGAGGCAGGTACTCAGTGAGGTGGCATATTGTGGCAGGTACTCAGTGAGGTGACATACTGAGGCAGGTCCTCGGTGAGGTGACGTGTTGAGGCAGGTACTGAATGAGGTGACATATTGAGGCAGGTACTGAGTGAGTTGGCGTATTGGGGCAGGTACTGAGTGAGGTGACATATTGAGGCAGGTACTCAGTGAGTTGATGTATTGAGCAGGTACTGAGTGACGTGACGTATTGAGGCCAGTACTGAGTGAGGTGACGTATTGAGGCAGGTTCTGAGTGAGGTGATGTATTGAGGCAGGTACTCAGTGAGGTGACGAATTGAGGCAGGTACTCAGTGAGGTGACGTATTGAGGCATGTACTGAGTGAGGTGACGTATTGAGGCATGTACTGAGTGAGGTGACGTATTGAGGCAGGTACTGAGTGAGGTGACTTATTGAGGCAGGTACTGAGTGAGTTGACGTATTGGAGCTGGTACTGAGTGAGGTGACATATTGAGGCAGGTACTCAGTGAGGAGGCATGTTGAGGCAAGTACTGAGTGCCGTGACCTATTGAGGCAGGTACTGAGTGAGGTGACGTATTGAGGCAGGTTCTGAGTGAGGTGATGTATTGAGGCAAGTCCTGAGTGAGGTGACATATTGAGGCAGGTACTGAGTGAGGTGACTTATTGAGGCAGGTACTCAGTTACGTATTGAGGCAGGTACTCAGTGAAGTGGCATATTGAGGCAGGTACTCAGTGAGGTGACGTACTGAGGCAGGTACTGAGTGAGGTGACGTACTGAGGCAGGTACTGAGTGAGGTGACGTATTGAGGCATGTACTGAGTGAGGTGACGTACTGAGGCAGGTACTCAGTGAGGTGACGTACTGAGGCATGTACTGAGTGAGGTGACGTACTGAGGCAGGTACTCAGTGAGGTGACGTACTGAGGCAGGTACTCAGTGAGGTGACGTACTGAGGCAGGTACTGAGTGAGGTGACGTATTGAGGCAGGTACTTAAGCAGGTGACGTATTGAGGCAGATACTGAGTGAGGTGAAGTATTGAGGCAGGTACTCAGGAGGTGGCATATTGTGGCAGGTACTCAGTGAGGTGACGTATTGTAGCAGGTACTCAGTGAGGTGACGTATTGAATCAGGTACTCAGTGAGTGACGTATTGAGGCACGTACTGAGTGAGGTGCCGTATTGAGGCAGGTACTCGGGCAGGTGACGTATTGAGGCAGGTACTGAGTGAGGTGGGGTATTGAGGCAGGTACTCAGTGAGTTGACGTATTGGGGCAGGTACTGAATGAGGTGACATATTGAGGCAGGTACTCAGTGAGGAGGCGTATTGAGGCAAGTACTGAGTGCCGTGAGCGATTGAGGCAGGTACTGAGTGAGGTGGCGTATTGAGGCAGGTACTGAGTGAGGTGATGTATTGAGGCAGGTACTGAGTGAGGTGATGTATTGAGGCAGGTACTCAGTTACATATTGAGGCAGGTACTCAGTGAAGTGGCATACTGAGGCAGGTACTTGGTGAGGTGACGTGTTGAGGCAGGTACTGAGTGAGGTGACGTATTGAGGCAGGTACTCAGTGAGGTGACGTATTGAGGCAGGTACTGAGTGAGGTGACGTATTGAGGCAGGTATTCAGTGAGGTGACATATTGAGGCAGGTACTCGGGCAGGTGACTTATTGAGGCAGGTACTGAGTGAGGTGACGTATTGAGGCAGGTACTGAGTGAGGTGACATACTGAGGCAGGTACTCAGTTACGTATTGAGGCAGGTACTCAGTGAAGTGGCGTATTGAGGCAGGTAATCCGTAAGGTGACATATTGAGGCAGGTATTGAGTGAGGTGACGTATTGAGGCAGGTACTCAGTGAGGTGACGTATTGAGGCCGGTACTGAGTGCGGTAACGTATTGAGGCATGTAATTGGGCAGGTGACATATGGAGGCAGGTACTGAGTGAGGTGACATATTGAGGCAGATACTCAGTGAGGTGACGCATTGAGGCAGGTACTCAGGTGAGATGAAGTATTGAGGCAGGTACTCAGGGAGGTGACATATTGTGGCAGGTACTCAGGGAGGTGGCATACTGAGGCAGGTACTCAGTGAGGTGACATATTGAGGCAGGTACTCGGTGAGGTGATGTGTTGAGGCAGGTACTGAATGAGGTGACATATTGAGGCAGGTACTGAGTGAGTTGGCGTATTGGGGCAGGTACTGAATGAGGTGACATATTGAGGCAGGTACTCAGTGAGTTGACGTATTGGGGCAGGTACTGAGTGAGGTGACATATTGAGGCAGGTACTCAGTGAGGTGACGCATTGAGGCAGGTACTCGGTGAGATGACGTATTGAGGCATGTACTGAGTGAGGTGACGTATTGAGGCAGGTACTGAGTGAGGTGACGTATTGAGGCATGTACTGAGTGAAGTTTCGTATTGCGGCAGGTACTGAGTGAGGTGATGTATTGAGGCAGGTACTCAGTGAGGTGACGTATTGAGGCAGGTACTCAGTTACGTATTGAGGCAGGTACTCAGTGAAGTGGCATATTGAGGCAGGTACTCAGTGAGGTGACATACTGAGGCAGGTACTCGGTGAGGTGACGTGTTGAGGCAGGTACTGAATGAGGTGACATATTGAGTCAGGTACTGAGTGAGTTGGCGTATTGGGGCAGGTACTGAATGAGGTGACATATTGAGGCAGGTACTGAGTGAGGTGACTTATTGAGGCATGTACTGAGTGAGGTGACGTATTGAGGCAGGTACTGAGTGAGGTGACGTATTGAGGCAGGTACTGAGTGAGGTGACGTATTGAGGCAAGTACTGAGTGAGGTGACTTATTGAGGCAGGTACTCAGTGAGGAGGCGTATTGTGGCAAGTACTGAGTGCCGTGACCTATTGAGGCATGTACTGAATGAGGTGACGTACTGAGGCAGGTACTCAGTGAGGTGACGTATTGAAGCAGGTATTCAGTGAGGTGACGTATTGAGGCAGGTACTCAGTGAGGTGACGTATTGAGGCAAGTACTGAGTGAGTTGATGTATTGGAGCAGGTACTGAATGAGGTGACATATGGAGGCAGGTACTGAGTGAGTTGACGTATTGAGTCAGATACTGAATGAGGTGACATATTGAGGCAGGTACTCAGTGAGGAGGCATGTTGAGGCAAGTACTGAGTGCCGTGACCTATTGAGGCAGGTACTGAGTGAGGTGACGTATTGAGGCAGGTTCTGAGTGAGGTGATGTATTGAGGCAAGTACTGAGTGAGGTGACATATTGAGGCAGGTACTGAGTGACGTGACGTACTGAGGCAGGTACTGAGTGAGGTGACGTATTGAGGCATGTACTGAGTGAGGTGACGTACTGAGGCAGGTACTCAGTGAGGTGACGTACTGAGGCAGGTACTGAGTGAGGTGACGAATTGAGGCAGGTACTTAAGCAGGTGACGTATTGAGGCAGATACTGAGTGAGGTGAAGTATTGAGGCAGGTACTCAGGAGGTGGCATATTGTGGCAGGTACTCAGTGAGGTGACGTATTGTAGCAGGTACTCAGTGAGGTGATGTATTGAAGCAGGTACTCAGTGAGGTGACGTATTGAGGCAGGTACTGAGTGAGGTGCCGTATTGAGGCAGGTACTCGGGCAGGTGACGTATTGAGGCAGGTACTGAGTGAGGTGACGTATTGAGGCATGTACTGAGTGAGGTGGGGTATTGAGGCAAGTACTGAGTGAAGTGACGTATTGAGGCAGGTACTGAGTGAGGTGACGTTTTGAGGCAAGTACTGAGTGAGGTGACGTATTGAGGCAGGTACTCAGTGAGGTGACATATTGAGGCAGATACTGAGTGAGGGTGAAGTATTGAGGCAGGTACTGAGTGAGGTGACATATTAAGGCAGATACTGAGTGAGGGTGACGTATTGAGGCAGGTACTGAGTGAGGTGACGTTTTGAGGCAGGTACTCGGGCAGGTGACGGATTGAGGCATGTACTGAGTGAGGTGACGTATTGAGGCATGTACTGAGTGAGGTGGCATATTGTGGCAGGTACTCAGTGAGTTGACGTATTGGGGCAGATACTGAATGAGGTGACATATTGAGGCAGGTACTCAGTGAGGAGGCGTATTGAGGCAAGTACTGAGTGCCGTGAGCGATTGAGGCAGGTACTGAGTGAGGTGGCGTATTGAGGCAGGTACTGAGTGAGGTGATGTATTGAGGCAGGTACTGAGTGAGGTGATGTATTGAGGCAGGTACTCAGTTACATATTGAGGCAGGTACTCAGTGAAGTGGCATACTGAGGCAGGTACTTGGTGAGGTGACGTGTTGAGGCAGGTACTGAGTGAGGTGACGTATTGAGGCAGGTACTCAGTGAGGTGACGTATTGAGGCAGGTACTGAGTGAGGTGACGTATTGAGGCAGGTATTCAGTGAGGTGACATATTGAGGCAGGTACTCGGGCAGGTGACTTATTGAGGCATGTACTGAGTGAGGTGACGTATTGAGGCAGGTACTCAGTTACGTATTGAGGCAGGTACTCAGTGAAGTGGCGTATTGAGGCAGGTAATCCGTAAGGTGACATATTGAGACAGGTATTGAGTGAGGTGACGTATTGAGGCAGGTTCTCAGTGAGGTGACGTATTGAGGCCGTTACTGAGTGAGGTAACGTATTGAGGCATGTAATCGGGCAGGTGACATATGGAGGCAGGTACTGAGTGAGGTGACATATTGAGGCAGGTACTCAGTGAGGTGACGACTTGAGGCAGGTACTCGGTGAGATGAAGTATTGAGGCAGGTACTCAGGGAGGTGGCGTATTGAGGCAGGTACTCAGTGAAGTGGCATATTGAGGCAGGTACTCAGTGAGGTGACATATTGAGGCAGGTACTCGGTGAGGTGTTGTATTGAGGCAGGTACTGAGTGAGGTGACATACTGAGGCAGGAACTCAGGTACGTGGCGTATTGAGGCAGGTACTCAGTAAGGTGACCTGTTGAGGCAGATACTGAGTGAGATGACATATTTAGGCAGGTACTCAGTGAGGTGATGTATTGAGGCAGGTACTCAAGGAGGTGACGAGTTGAGGCTGGTACTGAGTGAGGTGACATATTGAGGCGGGTATTCAGTGAGGTGACATATTGAGGCATGTACTGAGTGAGGTGGGGTATTGAGGCAAGTACTGAGTGAAGTGACGTATTGAGGCAGGTACTGAGTGAGGTGACGTATTGAGGCAAGTACTGAGTGAGGTGACGTATTGAGGCAGGTACTCAGTGAGGTGACATATTGAGGCAGATACTGAGTGAGGGTGAAGTATTGAGGCAGGTACTGAGTGAGGTGACATATTAAGGCAGATACTGAGTGAGGGTGACGTATTGAGGCAGGTACTGAGTGAGGTGACGTTTTGAGGCAGGTACTCGGGCAGGTGACGGATTGAGGCATGTACTGAGTGAGGTGACGTATTGAGGCATGTACTGAGTGAGGTGGCATATTGTGGCAGGTACTCAGTGAGTTGACGTATTGGGGCAGATACTGAATGAGGTGACATATTGAGGCAGGTACTCAGTGAGGAGGCGTATTGAGGCAAGTACTGAGTGCCGTGAGCGATTGAGGCAGGTACTGAGTGAGGTGGCGTATTGAGGCAGGTACTGAGTGAGGTGATGTATTGAGGCAGGTACTGAGTGAGGTGATGTATTGAGGCAGGTACTCAGTTACGTATTGAGGCAGGTACTCAGTGAAGTGGCATACTGAGGCAGGTACTTGGTGAGGTGACGTGTTGAGGCAGGTACTGAGTGAGGTGACGTATTGAGGCAGGTACTCAGTGAGGTGACGTATTGAGGCAGGTACTCAGTTACGTATTGAGGCAGGTACTCAGTGAAGTGGCGTATTGAGGCAGGTAATCCGTAAGGTGACATATTGAGACAGGTATTGAGTGAGGTGACGTATTGAGGCAGGTATTCAGTGAGGTGACATATTGAGGCAGGTACTCGGGCAGGTGACTTATTGAGGCAGGTACTGAGTGAGGTGACGTATTGAGGCAGGTACTGAGTGAGGTGACGTACTGAGGCAGGTACTCAGTTACGTATTGAGGCAGGTACTCAGTGAAGTGGCGTATTGAGGCAGGTAATCCGTAAGGTGACATATTGAGACAGGTATTGAGTGAGGTGACGTATTGAGGCAGGTACTCAGTGAGGTGACGTATTGAGGCCGTTACTGAGTGAGGTAACGTATTGAGGCATGTAATCGGGCAGGTGACATATGGAGGCAGGTACTGAGTGAGGTGATGTATTGAGGCAGGTACTCAGTGAGGTGATGTATTGAGGCAGGTACTCAAGGAGGTGACGAGTTGAGGCTGGTACTGAGTGAGGTGACATATTGAGGCGGGTATTCAGTGAGGTGACATATTGAGGCATGTACTGAGTGAGGTGGGGTATTGAGGCAAGTACTGAGTGAAGTGACGTATTGAGGCAGGTACTGAGTGAGGTGACGTATTGAGGCAAGTACTGAGTGAGGTGACGTATTGAGGCAGGTACTCAGTGAGGTGACATATTGAGGCAGATACTGAGTGAGGGTGAAGTATTGAGGCAGGTACTGAGTGAGGTGACATATTAAGGCAGATACTGAGTGAGGGTGACGTATTGAGGCAGGTACTGAGTGAGGTGACGTTTTGAGGCAGGTACTCGGGCAGGTGACGGATTGAGGCATGTACTGAGTGAGGTGACGTATTGAGGCATGTACTGAGTGAGGTGGCATATTGTGGCAGGTACTCAGTGAGTTGACGTATTGGGGCAGATACTGAATGAGGTGACATATTGAGGCAGGTACTCAGTGAGGAGGCGTATTGAGGCAAGTACTGAGTGCCGTGACCTATTGAGGCAGGTACTGAGTGAGGTGACGTATTGAGGCAGGTTCTGAGTGAGGTGATGTATTGAGGCAAGTACTGAGTGAGGTGACATATTGAGGCAGGTACTGAGTGACGTGACGTACTGAGGCAGGTACTGAGTGAGGTGACGTATTGAGGCATGTACTGAGTGAGGTGACGTACTGAGGCAGGTACTCAGTGAGGTGACGTACTGAGGCAGGTACTGAGTGAGGTGACGAATTGAGGCAGGTACTTAAGCAGGTGACGTATTGAGGCAGATACTGAGTGAGGTGAAGTATTGAGGCAGGTACTCAGGAGGTGGCATATTGTGGCAGGTACTCAGTGAGGTGACGTATTGTAGCAGGTACTCAGTGAGGTGATGTATTGAAGCAGGTACTCAGTGAGGTGACGTATTGAGGCAGGTACTGAGTGAGGTGCCGTATTGAGGCAGGTACTCGGGCAGGTGACGTATTGAGGCAGGTACTGAGTGAGGTGACGTATTGAGGCATGTACTGAGTGAGGTGGGGTATTGAGGCAAGTACTGAGTGAAGTGACGTATTGAGGCAGGTACTGAGTGAGGTGACGTTTTGAGGCAAGTACTGAGTGAGGTGACGTATTGAGGCAGGTACTCAGTGAGGTGACATATTGAGGCAGATACTGAGTGAGGGTGAAGTATTGAGGCAGGTACTGAGTGAGGTGACATATTAAGGCAGATACTGAGTGAGGGTGACGTATTGAGGCAGGTACTGAGTGAGGTGACGTTTTGAGGCAGGTACTCGGGCAGGTGACGGATTGAGGCATGTACTGAGTGAGGTGACGTATTGAGGCATGTACTGAGTGAGGTGGCATATTGTGGCAGGTACTCAGTGAGTTGACGTATTGGGGCAGATACTGAATGAGGTGACATATTGAGGCAGGTACTCAGTGAGGAGGCGTATTGAGGCAAGTACTGAGTGCCGTGAGCGATTGAGGCAGGTACTGAGTGAGGTGGCGTATTGAGGCAGGTACTGAGTGAGGTGATGTATTGAGGCAGGTACTGAGTGAGGTGATGTATTGAGGCAGGTACTCAGTTACATATTGAGGCAGGTACTCAGTGAAGTGGCATACTGAGGCAGGTACTTGGTGAGGTGACGTGTTGAGGCAGGTACTGAGTGAGGTGACGTATTGAGGCAGGTACTCAGTGAGGTGACGTATTGAGGCAGGTACTGAGTGAGGTGACGTATTGAGGCAGGTATTCAGTGAGGTGACATATTGAGGCAGGTACTCGGGCAGGTGACTTATTGAGGCATGTACTGAGTGAGGTGACGTATTGAGGCAGGTACTCAGTTACGTATTGAGGCAGGTACTCAGTGAAGTGGCGTATTGAGGCAGGTAATCCGTAAGGTGACATATTGAGACAGGTATTGAGTGAGGTGACGTATTGAGGCAGGTTCTCAGTGAGGTGACGTATTGAGGCCGTTACTGAGTGAGGTAACGTATTGAGGCATGTAATCGGGCAGGTGACATATGGAGGCAGGTACTGAGTGAGGTGACATATTGAGGCAGGTACTCAGTGAGGTGACGACTTGAGGCAGGTACTCGGTGAGATGAAGTATTGAGGCAGGTACTCAGGGAGGTGGCGTATTGAGGCAGGTACTCAGTGAAGTGGCATATTGAGGCAGGTACTCAGTGAGGTGACATATTGAGGCAGGTACTCGGTGAGGTGTTGTATTGAGGCAGGTACTGAGTGAGGTGACATACTGAGGCAGGAACTCAGGTACGTGGCGTATTGAGGCAGGTACTCAGTAAGGTGACCTGTTGAGGCAGATACTGAGTGAGATGACATATTTAGGCAGGTACTCAGTGAGGTGATGTATTGAGGCAGGTACTCAAGGAGGTGACGAGTTGAGGCTGGTACTGAGTGAGGTGACATATTGAGGCGGGTATTCAGTGAGGTGACATATTGAGGCATGTACTGAGTGAGGTGGGGTATTGAGGCAAGTACTGAGTGAAGTGACGTATTGAGGCAGGTACTGAGTGAGGTGACGTATTGAGGCAAGTACTGAGTGAGGTGACGTATTGAGGCAGGTACTCAGTGAGGTGACATATTGAGGCAGATACTGAGTGAGGGTGAAGTATTGAGGCAGGTACTGAGTGAGGTGACATATTAAGGCAGATACTGAGTGAGGGTGACGTATTGAGGCAGGTACTGAGTGAGGTGACGTTTTGAGGCAGGTACTCGGGCAGGTGACGGATTGAGGCATGTACTGAGTGAGGTGACGTATTGAGGCATGTACTGAGTGAGGTGGCATATTGTGGCAGGTACTCAGTGAGTTGACGTATTGGGGCAGATACTGAATGAGGTGACATATTGAGGCAGGTACTCAGTGAGGAGGCGTATTGAGGCAAGTACTGAGTGCCGTGAGCGATTGAGGCAGGTACTGAGTGAGGTGGCGTATTGAGGCAGGTACTGAGTGAGGTGATGTATTGAGGCAGGTACTGAGTGAGGTGATGTATTGAGGCAGGTACTCAGTTACGTATTGAGGCAGGTACTCAGTGAAGTGGCATACTGAGGCAGGTACTTGGTGAGGTGACGTGTTGAGGCAGGTACTGAGTGAGGTGACGTATTGAGGCAGGTACTCAGTGAGGTGACGTATTGAGGCAGGTACTCAGTTACGTATTGAGGCAGGTACTCAGTGAAGTGGCGTATTGAGGCAGGTAATCCGTAAGGTGACATATTGAGACAGGTATTGAGTGAGGTGACGTATTGAGGCAGGTATTCAGTGAGGTGACATATTGAGGCAGGTACTCGGGCAGGTGACTTATTGAGGCAGGTACTGAGTGAGGTGACGTATTGAGGCAGGTACTGAGTGAGGTGACGTACTGAGGCAGGTACTCAGTTACGTATTGAGGCAGGTACTCAGTGAAGTGGCGTATTGAGGCAGGTAATCCGTAAGGTGACATATTGAGACAGGTATTGAGTGAGGTGACGTATTGAGGCAGGTACTCAGTGAGGTGACGTATTGAGGCCGTTACTGAGTGAGGTAACGTATTGAGGCATGTAATCGGGCAGGTGACATATGGAGGCAGGTACTGAGTGAGGTGATGTATTGAGGCAGGTACTCAGTGAGGTGATGTATTGAGGCAGGTACTCAAGGAGGTGACGAGTTGAGGCTGGTACTGAGTGAGGTGACATATTGAGGCGGGTATTCAGTGAGGTGACATATTGAGGCATGTACTGAGTGAGGTGGGGTATTGAGGCAAGTACTGAGTGAAGTGACGTATTGAGGCAGGTACTGAGTGAGGTGACGTATTGAGGCAAGTACTGAGTGAGGTGACGTATTGAGGCAGGTACTCAGTGAGGTGACATATTGAGGCAGATACTGAGTGAGGGTGAAGTATTGAGGCAGGTACTGAGTGAGGTGACATATTAAGGCAGATACTGAGTGAGGGTGACGTATTGAGGCAGGTACTGAGTGAGGTGACGTTTTGAGGCAGGTACTCGGGCAGGTGACGGATTGAGGCATGTACTGAGTGAGGTGACGTATTGAGGCATGTACTGAGTGAGGTGGCATATTGTGGCAGGTACTCAGTGAGTTGACGTATTGGGGCAGATACTGAATGAGGTGACATATTGAGGCAGGTACTCAGTGAGGAGGCGTATTGAGGCAAGTACTGAGTGCCGTGAGCGATTGAGGCAGGTACTGAGTGAGGTGGCGTATTGAGGCAGGTACTGAGTGAGGTGATGTATTGAGGCAGGTACTGAGTGAGGTGATGTATTGAGGCAGGTACTCAGTTACATATTGAGGCAGGTACTCAGTGAAGTGGCATACTGAGGCAGGTACTTGGTGAGGTGACGTGTTGAGGCAGGTACTGAGTGAGGTGACGTATTGAGGCAGGTACTCAGTGAGGTGACGTATTGAGGCAGGTACTCAGTTACGTATTGAGGCAGGTACTCAGTGAAGTGGCGTATTGAGGCAGGTAATCCGTAAGGTGACATATTGAGACAGGTATTGAGTGAGGTGACGTATTGAGGCAGGTATTCAGTGAGGTGACATATTGAGGCAGGTACTCGGGCAGGTGACTTATTGAGGCAGGTACTGAGTGAGGTGACGTATTGAGGCAGGTACTGAGTGAGGTGACGTACTGAGGCAGGTACTCAGTTACGTATTGAGGCAGGTACTCAGTGAAGTGGCGTATTGAGGCAGGTAATCCGTAAGGTGACATATTGAGACAGGTATTGAGTGAGGTGACGTATTGAGGCAGGTACTCAGTGAGGTGACGTATTGAGGCCGTTACTGAGTGAGGTAACGTATTGAGGCATGTAATCGGGCAGGTGACATATGGAGGCAGGTACTGAGTGAGGTGACATATTGAGGCAGGTACTCAGTGAGGTGACGACTTGAGGCAGGTACTCGGTGAGATGAAGTATTGAGGCAGGTACTCAGGGAGGTGGCGTATTGAGGCAGGTACTCAGTGAAGTGGCATATTGAGGCAGGTACTCAGTGAGGTGACATATTGAGGCAGGTACTCGGTGAGGTGTTGTATTGAGGCAGGTACTGAGTGAGGTGACATACTGAGGCAGGAACTCAGGTAGGTGGCGTATTGAGGCAGGTACTCAGTAAGGTGACCTGTTGAGGCAGATACTGAGTGAGATGACATATTTAGGCAGGTACTCAGTGAGGTGATGTATTGAGGCAGGTACTCAAGGAGGTGACGAGTTGAGGCTGGTACTGAGTGAGGTGACATATTGAGGCGGGTATTCAGTGAGGTGACGTATTGAGGCAGGTACTCAGTGAGGTGACATATTGAGGCAGGTACTCAGGCAGGTGATGTATTGAGGCTGGTACTGAGTGAGGTGACGTATTGAGGCGGGTATTCAGTGAGGTGACGTTTGAGGCTGGTACTCAGTGAGGTGACGTATTGTGGCAGGTACTGAGTGAGGTGACATATTGAGGCAAGTACTGAGGTGACATACTGAGGCAGGTCCTGAGTGAGGTGACATATTGAGGCAGGTGACATATTGAGGCAGGTACTGAGTGAGGTGACGTATTGAGGCAGGTACTCTGGCAGGTGACATATTGAGGCGGATACTGAATGAGGTGACCTATTGAGGCAGGTACTGAGTGAGGTGATGTATTGAGGCAGGTACTGAGTGAGGTGGCGTACTGAGGCAGGTACTGAGTGAGGTGACGTATTAAGGCAGGTACTCAGGGACGTATTGAGGCATGTACTGAGTGAGGTGACGTATTGAGGCAGGTACTGAGTGAGGTGGCGTACTGAGGCAGGTACTGAGTGAGGTGACGTATTAAGGCAGGTACTCAGGGACGTATTGAGGCATGTACTGAGTGAGGTGACGTACTGAGGCAGGTACTCAGTGAGGTGACGTACTGAAGCAGGTATTGAGTGAGGTGACGTATTGAGGCAGGTACTTATGCAGGTGACGTATTGAGGCAGATACTGAGTGAGGTGAAGTATTGAGGCAGGTACTCAGGAGGTGGCATATTGTGGCAGGTACTCAGTGAGGTGACGTATTGTAGCAGGTACTCAGTGAGGTGACGTATTGAAGCAGGTACTCAGTGAGGTGACGTATTGAGGCAGGTACTGAGTGAGGTGATGTATTGAGGCATGTACTGAGTGAGGTGGGTTATTGAGGCAGGTACTGAGTGAGGTGACATATTGAGGCAGGTACTGAGTGAGGTGACGTATTGAGGCAGGTACTCGGGCACGTGACGGATTGAGGCATGTACTGAGTGAGGTGACGTATTGAGGCAGGTACTCAGTGAGGTGGCATATTGTGGCAGGTACTCAGTGAGTTGACGTATTGGGGCAGGTACTAAATGAGGTGACATATTGAGGCAGTTACTCAGTGGGGAGGCGTATTTAGGCAAGTACTGAGTGCCGTGAGCTATTGAGGCAGGTACTGAGTGAGTTGGCGTATTGAGGCAGGTACTGAGTGAGGTGATGTATTGAGGCAGGTACTGAGTGAGGTGATGTATTGAGGCAGGTACTCAGTTACATATTGAGGCAGGTACTCAGTGAAGTGGCATATTGTGGCAAGTACTGAGTGCCGTGACCTATTGAGGCATTTACTGAATGAGGTGACGTACTGAGGCAGGTACTCAGTGAGGTAACGTGCTGAGGCAGGTACTGAGTGAGGTGACATATTGAGGCAGATACTGAGTGAGGTGAAGTATTGAGGCAGGGACTGAGTGAGGTGACGTATTGAGGCAGGTACTCAGTGAGGTGACATATTGAGGCAGATACTGAGTGAGGGTGAAGTATTGAGGCAGGTACTGAGTGAGGTGACATAATAAGGCAGATACTGAATGAGGGTGACGTATTGAGGCAGGTACTGAGTGAGGTGACGTATTGAGGCAGGTACTCGGGCAGGTGACGGATTGAGGCATGTACTGAGTGCCGTGAGCTATTGAGGCAGGTACAGAGTGAGTTGGCGTATTGAGGCAGGTACTGAGTGAGGTGATGTATTGAGGCAGGTACTGAGTGAGGTGACATATTGAGGCAGGTACTCAGTTACATATTGAGGCAGGTACTCAGTGAAGTGGCATATTGTGGCAGGTACTCAGTGAGGTGGCATACTGAGGCAGGTACTTGGTGAGGTGACGTGTTGAGGCAGGTACTGAGTGAGGTGACGTATTGAGGCAGGTACTCAGGGTGGTGACGCATTGAGGCAGGTACTCAGTGAGGTGACGTATTGAGGCAGGTATTCAGTGAGGTGACATATTGAGGCAGGTATTGTGTAAGGTGCCGTACTGAGGCAGGTACTGAGTGAGGTGACGTATTGAGGCAGGTATTCAGTGAGGTGACATATTGAGGCAGGTACTCGGGTAGGTGACTTATTGCGGCAGGTACTGAGTGAGGTGACGTATTGAGGCAGGTACTGAGTGAGGTGACGTACTGAGGCAGGTACTCAGTTACGTATTGAGGCAGGTACTCAGTGAAGTGGCGTATTGAGGCAGGTATTCCGTAAGGTGACATATTGAGGCAGGTATTGAGTGAGGTGACTTATTGAGGCAGGTACTCAGTGAGGTGACGTATTGAGGCCGGTACTGAGTGAGGTAACGTATTGAGGCAAGTACTCGGGCAGGTGACATATGGAGGCAGGTACTGAGTGAGGTGACATATTGAGGCAGGTACTCAGTGAGGTGACGCATTGAGGCAGGTACTCGGTGAGATGACGTATTGAGGCAGGTACTCAGGGAGGTGACATATTGTGGCAGGTACTCAGCGATGTGGCGTATTGAGGCAGGTACTCAGTGAAGTGGCATATTGAGGCAGGTACTCAGTGCGGTGACGTATTGAGGCAGGTACTCAGTGCGGTGACGTATTGAGGCAGGTACTCAGTGAGGTGACATACTGAGGCAGGAACTCAGGTAGGTGGCGTATTGAGGCAGGTACTCAGTAAGGTGACCTGTTGAGGCAGATACTGAGTGAGATGACATATTTAGGCAGGTACTCAGTGAGGTGATGTATTGAGGCAGATACTCAGTGAGGTGATGTATTGAGGCGGGTATTCAGTGAGGTGACGTATTGAGGCAGGTACTCAGTGAGGTGACATATTGAGGCAGGTACTCGGGCAGGTGATGTATTGAGGCTGGTACTGAGTGAGGTGACATATTGAGGCGGGTATTCAGTGAGGTGACGTATTGAGGCAGGTACTCAGTGAGGTGACGTATTGTGGCAGGTACTGAGTGAGGTGATGTATTGAGGCAAGTACTGAGGTGACATACTGAGGCAGGTACTGAGTGAGGTGACATATTGAGGCAGATGACATATTGAGGCAGGTACTGAGTGAGGTGACGTATTGAGGCAGGTACTGAGTGAGGTGACGTATTGAGGCAGGTACTCTGGCAGGTGACATATTGAGGCGGATACTGAATGAGGTGACCTATTGAGGCAAGTACTGAGTGAGGTGATGTATTGAGGCTGGTACTGAATGTGGTGACATATTGAGGCAAGTACTGAGTGAGTTGACGTATTGAGGCCGATACTCAGTGAGGTGGTGTATTGAGGCAGGTACTGAGTGAGGTGACGTATTGTGGCACGTACTCGGTGAGATAACGTATTGAGGCAGATACGTGGATAGGGGACGTATTTTGGCAGGTACTGAGTGCGATGACGTATTGACCTCGGTACTCAATGAGGTGGCGTATTGAGGCAGGTACTCAGTGAAGTGGTATATTGAGGCAGGTACTGAGTGAGGTGACGTCTTGAGGCAGTTACTCAATAAGGTGGCGTATTGAGGCAGGTATTGAGTGAGGTGACGTATTGAGGGAGGTACTCAGTGAGATAACGTATTGAGGCAGGTACTCAGTGCGGTGACGTATTGAGGCAGGTACTGAGTGAGGTGACGTCTTGAGGCAGGTATTGAGTGAGGCGACGTATTGAGGCAGGTACAGAGTGAGGTGACGTATTGAGGCAAGTACTCAATAAAGTGGCGTATAGAGGCAGGTACTCAGTGAGATGACGTACTGAGGCAGGTATTGTGTGAGGTGGCGTATTGAGGCAGGTGCTCAGGGAGGTGACGTATTGAGGCAGGTACTGAGTGAGGAGGCGTATTGAGGAAGGTACTGAGTGAGGTGGCATATTGAGGCCGGTACTGAGTGAGGTGATGTATTGAGACAGGTTCTCAAGGAGGTGACGAATTGAGGCAGGTACTCGGGCAAGTGACGTATTGAGGCAGGTACTCAGGCAGGTGACGTATTGAGGCAGGTACTGAGTGTCGTGATGTATTGAGGTAGGTACTTAAGCAGGTGACGTATTGAGGCAGATATTGAGTGAGGTGAAGTATTGAGGCAGGTACTCAGGAGGTGATGTATTGAGACAGGTACTCGGGCAGGTGATGTATTGAAGCAGGTACTGAGTGAGTTGACATATTGAGGCATGTACTGAGTGAGGTGGCGTATTGAGGCAGGTACTGAGTGAGGTGGCGTATTGAGGCAGGTACTCAGTGAGGTGGCGTATTGAGGCAGGTACTCAGTGAGGTGGCGTACTGAGGCAGGTACTGAGTGAAGTGACGTATTGAGGCAGGTACTGAGTGAGGTGACGTATTGAGGCAGGTACTCAGTGAGGTGGCGTACTGAGGCAGGTACTGAGTGAGGTGACGTACTGAGGCAGGTACTGAGTGAGGTGACGTATTGAGGCAGGTACTGAGTGAGGTGACGTATTGAGGCAGGTACTCAGTGAGGTGACATATTGCGGCAGGTATTCAGTGAGGTGACGTATTGAGGCAAGTACTCAGGGAGGTGACGTATTGAGGAGAAAGTGAGGACTGCAGATGCTGGAGATCAGAGCTGAAAATGGTGACGTATTGAGGCAGGTACTCAGGGACCTATTGAGGCACGTATTGAGTGAGGTGCCGTATTGAGGTAGGTACTGAATGAGGTGATGTATTGCGGCAGGTATTCAGTGAGGTAACGTATTGAGGCAGATACTCGGGCAGGTGACTTATTGAGGCAGGTACTGAGTGAGGTGACGTATTGAGGCAGGTACTGAGTGAGGTGACGTATGGAGGCAGGTACTGAGTGAGGTGACATATTGAGGCAGGTACTGAGTGAGGTGACATATTGAGGCAGGTACTTGGTGAGATGATGTATTGAAGCAGGTACTCAGGGAGGTGACATATTGAGGCAGGTACTCAGTGAAGTGGCGTATTGAGGCAGGTACTCAGTGAGGTGACGTATTGAGGCAGGTACTCAGTTACGTATTGAGGCAGGTACTCAGTGAATTGGCGTATTGAGGCAAGTACTCAGTGAGGTGACGTATTGAGGCAAGTACTCAGGGAGGTGACGTATTGAGGCAGGTACTCCATAAGGTGACGTATTGCGGCAGGTATTGAGTGAGGTTACGTACTTAGGCAGGTACTCGGGCAGGTGACGTATTGAGGCGGGTATTCAGTGAGGTGACGTGTTGAGGCAGGTACTGAGTGATGTGACATGTTCAGGCTGTTACTGAGTGAGGTGACGTATTGAGGCAGGTACTCAGTGAGGTGATGTATTGAGGCAGGTACTCAAGGAGGTGACATGTTGAGGCAGGTACTGAGTGAGGTGACGTGTTGAGGCTGGTACTGAGTGAGGTGATGTATTGAGGCAGGTACTTAGGCAGGTGACGTATTGAGGCAGATACTGAGTGAGGTGAAGTATTGAGGCAAGTACTTGGGCAGGTGACGTGTTGAGGCAGGTACTAAGTGAGGTGATGTATTGAGGTGTGTATTCAGTGAGGTGATGTATTAAGGCAGGTACTGAGTGAGGTGACGGATTGAGGCAGATACTGAGTGAGGTGGCGTATTGAGCAGGTACTCGGGCAGGTGACATACTGATGCAAGTACTGAGTGAGGTGACGCATTGAGGCAGGTGACGTATTGAGGCAGGTACTGAGTGAGGTGACATATTGAGCCGGATACTGAGTGAGGTGACGCATTGAGGTAGGTACTGAGTGAGGTGGCGTATTGAGGCTGGTAGTGAATGAGGTGACATATTGAGGCAGGTACTGAGTGAGGTGACGTATTGAGGAATTTACTGAGTGAGGTGACGTATTGTGGCATGTACTCAGTGAGATAACGTATTGAGGCAGGTACTTGGGCTGGTGACGTATTGAGGCAGGTACTGAGTGAGATGACGTATTGAGGCAGGTACTCAAAGGGGTGGCGCATTGAGGCAGGTACTGAGTGAGGTGACGTATTGAGGCAGGTACTGAGTGAGGTGACGTCTTGAGGCAGGTACTCAGTGAGGTGGCGTATTGAGGCAGGTACTCAGTGAGGTGACGTATTGAGGAAGGTACTGAGTGAGGTGACGTATTGAGGCAGGTACTGAGTGAGGTGACGTCTTGAGGCAGGTACTCAGTGAGATGGCGATATTGAGGCAGGTACTCAGTGAGGTGACGTATTGAGGAAGGTACTGAGTGAGGTGACGTATTGAGGCAGGTATTGTGTGAGGTGATGTATTGAGGCAGGTATTGTGTGAGGTGATGTATTGAGGCAGGTATTGAGTGAGGTGACGTATTGAGGCAGGTACTGAGTAAGGTGACGTATTGAGGCAGGTACTGAGTGAGGTGACGTATTGAGGCAGGTGCTCTGGGAGGTGACGTATTGAGGCAGGTACTGAGTGGGGAGGCATATTGAGGCAGGTACTGTGTGAGGTGACATATTGAGGCGGGTTCTCTGGGAGGTGACGTATTGAGGCAGGTACTTGTCATGTTTAGAAAATTCCCAAAGGGCCTGCTCACCAACGCTTAATTTGCAAGGTAGCATGTATCACACAAGTATTTCCCCTCCTCTCCAGTGTGGATAAAATCTCTTTGGTATGAGATGATAAAACAACTGTCAAAACGGTGAATATAATAATGGTGGGATTAAATGGTAGAAGCTTTAGAGGTAGAAATTGAAAACTGCTGAAGATATAGTCACATATTGTCTCAATGTGAAAAGACGGAGAAGTCTTCAATCTTTCTCAAAGACAAAATGGACAGACCAGATATTGCCAAAGATGGCATTAGGATTGTCTGTACAAAATAGCCAGTTAGATACTAATACTTCAAATTTGAAGCAGCCATTAAGTTTGTTTTTTGCTAAATTTAACAAACCTGGTAAACTGATTACCAACAATGGTGTAGGTAAGGATCTGGGATTTATTAAAATGGTGTAGTAACTTTAGGAATATTGTATAAGTAATCTACAATAATAAGTACATAAATTAAAATTCAAAGATATGATGTTTCAGTGTTACAAGCCTTTGGAGCTTCAGGTGTGTAAGAAGGATTGATTGGTGAAAAGAGATCTAGAAACCAAAACTATACCATAATTATGGTCTTCCTTTTCACCAAATTGTGACTGCTCCTTCATTACCTGTTATTGTAAGGGGATTAAAGCAGAGGACAGAGAGAACTTAGTGGGCGGCACGGTGGCATAAGTGGGCGGCACGGTGGCACAGTGGTTAGCACTGCTGCCTCACAGCGCCAGAGACCCGGGTTCAATACCCGTCTCAGGCGACTGACTGTGTGGAGTTTGCACGTTCTCCCCGTGTCTGCGTGGGTTTCCTCCGGGTGCTCCGGTTTCCTCCCACAGTCCAAAGATGTGCAGGGTCAGGTGAATTGGCCATACTAAATTGCCCGCAGTGTTAGGTAAGGGGTAAATGTAAGGGTATGGGTGGGTTTCGCTTCGGCGGGTCGGTGTGGACTTGTTGGGCCGAAGGGCCTGTTTCCACACTGTAAGTAATCTAATCTAATCTAATCTAGTCTAAGTTCTCTGATCAAAGTGATCATTATTCATTTTTTTTAAATTCCTTTGTTGGATGTGGGTGTCACTGGCTGGTTAAGACTAAAATTGGGCCCTTGAAGACAGAAACAGGGGAATATATTACAGGGAACAAAGAAATGGCAGAAGAATTGAATTGGTTCTTCAGATCTGTGTTCACTGGGGAAGACACAAGCAATCTCCCAGAGGTAACAGTGGCTGAAGGACCTGAACTTAAGGGAATTTATATTTGCCAGGAATTGGTGTTGGAGAGACTGTTAGGTCTGAAGGTTGATAAGTCCCCGGGGCCGGATGGTCGACATCCCAGTTGGTTGGCTGATAGGAAACAAAGAGTCGTGATAAACGGCTCCATTTCGGAATGCAAGCAGTGACCAGTGGGGTACCGCAGGGATCAGTACTGGGACTGCAGCTTTTTACAATATATGTTAATGATATAGAAGATGGTATTGGTAATAACATTAGCAAATTTGCTGATGATACTAAGCTGGTGGCAGGGTGAAATATGAGGAGGATGTTAGGAGATTACAGGGTGACCTGGACAGGTTAGGTGAGTGGACAGATGCATGGCAGATGCAGTTTAATGTGGCTAAATGTATGGTTATCCACTTTGGTGGCAAGAACAGGAAGGCAGATTACTACCTAAATGGAGTCAAGTTAGGTAAAGGGGCAGTACAAAGTGATCTGGGTGTTCTTGTACACCAGTCAATGAAAGCAAGCATGCAGGTACAGCAGGTAGTGAAGAAAGCTAATAGCATGCTGGCCTTCATAACAAGAGGGTTTGAGTATAGAAGCAAAGATATTCTTCTTCAGCTGTAGAGGGCCCTGGTGAGACTGCACCTGGAATATTGTGTGCAGGGAAGACATTCTGGCTATTGAGGGAGTGCAGCGTAGGTTCATGAGGTCAATTCCTGGAATGGCGGGACTATCTTATGTTGAAAGATTGGAGCGACTGGGCTTGTATACCCTTGAGTTGAGAAGGCTGAGAGGGGATCTGATTGAGACGTATAAGATTATTAAAGGATTGGACACTCTGGAGGCAGGAAACATGTTTCCGCTGAAGGATGAGTCCCGAACCAGAGGACACAGCTTAAAAATAAGGGGTAGGCCATTTAGGACAGAGATGAGAAAAAACTTCTTCATCCAGAGAGTCGTGTGTGTGTGGAATGCTCTGCCCCGGAAGGCAGTGGAGGCCCAGTCTCTGGATTCATTTAAAAAAGAGTTTGATAGAGCTCTCATGGATAGTGGAATCAAGAGTTATGGAAATAAGGCAGGAACAGGATACTGATTGAGGATGATCAGCCATGATCATAATGAATGGTGGTGCAGGCTCGAAGGGCAGAATGGCCTACTCCTGCACCTATTGTCTATTGTCTATTTATTGCCCATCCCCAATTGCCTTGAGAAGGTGGTGGTAAGCTGCCTTCTTGAACCACTTCAGTCCTTGTGTGTCACTGAGTTTAGGCAGGCAATGTAATCATTAAAGGCAGATTCTAATCCTTTCTTCATCTTATATCTTTGACTGTACATACATAAAATAAAAGTGAAATCATGTGGATGATAGTAATCTGAAATAAACACAAAGTGTTGGACATCAGCAGGTCTGGCTGCAGCTGTGAAAAGAGAAACCAAGTTATCATAGTGAATTGAACATGCCTCCTATTGGATTTGAAACTTTAAATCTATCTGTTTCTACAGATGCCTCCACAGGTTTTTAAGACGGACAGTCACCGTCCAGAGGTGAAGGCCTGATGGATTTTTCCCTCCTTATCCCATTTCAGCTGCACTGTCATCCCATTAGAAATGAATAAACTCAGTGCGGAAACTTGTATGAACCAGGGAGCTTTCTGGTCTGGATGTCTTAACCATTTCCTGGTTAATCCGTTCAACCGTCAGAAATATTTGGAAACATATAAGGAAAATCAAAATGTAATGAGAACTGGGAGGCATCCTGAAGCTGATCAAAAACCTAGTCAAGTTAAAAAAAGAAAGAGTAACAGAAATGCAGAGCGTTAATTGTAACATGCAGACATTCTTTGTTAGCAAAATAAGCAGCAGAGTATGAACAAAGACCCACAGAGAAGCTTAAAGAATAGTATGACAATTTTTTGGAAGGTCAAGACAATATGATGTGCTCAGATGAAAAAAAGACCAGCCTTTTTCTAAAATACCAATTCTGTCATCTTCCTAGCACAACATTAATTTTAAATGGGTCTTAGCTACATCAGTCTTTCCTCACAAATCACTGATGCTGTTGATTATTATTATCGATAGAAAGGAACACTTTCCGGCAGCTGTTATAAATTGTTGCTGGTTTCAATGTACTTTTGCATTGATGATCAGATAGAGATGAAAATCATAGATGCAGCAAGTATTTATGTTTTATAAGCCAGACCATATGTAAGAGGTCATTAATGTATCCGTTAGAAAATCTCAATACTGTATAGGTGGAGTCTGGATGTGAAATATTCATCTTGAGCTCGGACATATTAACACAACAGTGGAACGTTAAGTGTTTCCCTCCGTGTCTGTTTGGGGTCAAAAAGTGTGGCACTGGAAAAGCACAGATGGTCAGACAGCATTGAGGAGCAGGAGAGTCAACATTTTGGGCATAAGCCCTTCATCAGGAATCGGGCATCCTGCAAAATATAGTCTGCATCATTGTAAAGCAGCATCCTTCTAGTTGATGAAGAAAGAATATAAACGAACAAAAGGTTCAAGATTCAGTTCTCAGTCCATGCTATTTTTGCTGGGGCCAACAGTAGGGATAATATAATTAGCCTTTGCTAACTTTTAAGACCTCAGAGCTTGTTTCATACACATTGAAAGACATGTTGTAAATCTGTATCTGAGATTGAGTATTGAAGTGAGATAATCTGTTGAAATGTACATTCAAGATGCATACATGAAGTATGACTACTTGACAAAATGCTTGGTACACATGTCCTGTCAATATCCCTCATTATGTAGTTCTCACTTGAAATTGACCACTTTAGTGTGACAAGTGTCCATGAAATCATACCTGAAAAAAGCCAATCCCATCAATAACCTTAACCTATCTGCTATTGTAGAAATCTAAGTTACACAATCTGAATCTGAATGGAATGATCCAATTTGCACTCTCACTAGTTCTTCATATAACCAGCAGATTCCAACACAAACCATTCAATGTAATGTGACACGCTGTTGGCAGTAAATGAAATTTAAGGCCTAAGCTTGGCTCAAAGATTCATATGTCAGAAATAGCTTTCAATTCATTGGGCGCTGGTAAAACAGTGAGCAGCTTCTTTTGGGGTGAACTTTGCAGGCACTGGTATTCTGGTGAATCAAGTAACAAGAACTAGTTAGAAACTTCATTAAATTGTCAGGAAGGCAGAAGGTTCAAGTGAATCAAAATTTAGAAAGTTAAAAGAAAGGACAATGCTGCAGGGTAGCAATAACAGTTACAATAAGGAAATTAGAATGAGACTAAAATAGCAACTAATAACAATAGACAGTAAAGAGCATCAACTGTATAAAGAGGAAGAGTAGCTAAAGTAAAGGTTGTTTTCTTTGAGAATTAATAATGGGAAATGAGGAAATGGCAAAACGTTTGAGAATTCTTTATCGGGCTGAAGAGGAATAGGCACTAAAAGCATCCCCAGAATAGTAAACAAAAATCGAGGGAGAAAAAGGAGGAAACAATGTAAAACAATAGCCATCGCTCAAGACAAAAAGGACCAGGAAAATTAATGGGACTAAATGCTGACCATCCCCCCTGAACATGATAGACTTCATCCTAGGGCTTTAACAGAAGTGTCTAGAGAGATAGTTGGTACATTGATTAAAATGTTTCAAAAATTCTTAGATCCTGGAAATATCGCAGCAGATTGGAAATCTACAAAAGAAGGAGACAGAAAGCGGGAGATTATAAGCCTGTTTATCCAAACATCTATCACTGGGGAAAATGTTGGAATCTGTTATTAAGAAAATATTAGCAGGACATTTAGGGAATCATAATACAATCAGGCACAGTAAACATGCGTGGAATGAGCTGCCAGAGAAAGTGGTGGAGGCTGGTACAATTGCAACATTTAAGAGGCATTTGGATGGGTATATGAATAGGAAGGGTTTGGAGGGATATGGGCTGGGTACTGGCAGATGGGACTAGATTGGGTTGGGATAGCTGGTCGGTATGGACGGGTTGGACCGAAGGGTGTGTTTCCATGCTGTACATCTCTATGACTCTATGAAACTGAAAGCACGGCTGAAGTACTGGTGTGTGGGTTCCTGGGCGCTGGCACCAATACTGGGGAAATTTAGATCAGTAATGATAACACAGTATATACCTGAACCATACTGCGACTGGTGTTCTTGTGAACTGCATAAATAGGGATGTAGAGTGGGTTTTAACTAAACAGAGGGAGCAAAGGCCCAAATTTGTGAAGTTGTGAATAAAAGTTGGAAAAATGCAACAGAGGAATAAATGAATGTGGTAAATGATAGACAGGAAGGGACCGAGAATGCACATCTAAAAACAACTCAGCAGACAAGACTAGCGGTTAAACATAATTAAAGATAAAACTTAAGGCATTGCATTTGAATGTAATGTAGCATTGAATCAAACCAGATGAACTAATAGTATAAATTGAGATAAATAAGTATGATCGAGCAGCCATTACTGAGACCATGGCTGCAGGATGACCTGGATTGGGATCTGAATATTGAAGGATATGTAATAGTTAGGGAGAACAGGAAGTTGGGAAAGGGTAGGAGTGGCTCTGTTAATTAACGATAATATTAGCACAATAGAGAGGGATGATCAAAATTCAGGAAACCAGGATGTAGAAGCAATCTGGGTAGAGATGAGGAATGATAAAAGCACGAGGTCACTTAACCTCAACAGTAACCACAGGATATCGTGGAAGAAATAATGAGAGCTTGTTAAAAGGATACTAGAATTATTATGGAAAAAATCAGATGGGAAACTGTAATCTATGGCACCAACCAGCGAGGAGGCTATACTGGGCTTGATTTGGACCAGAGATAGGATTAATCACTATCCTTATCATGAAAACATCCTTGGACAACAGGAAGCATAATATGATTAAATTTTACAAGTAGTTTAAGGGAGAGAAATGTGAGTCCAAGGCTACTATTCTGAATTTAAACAAAGGCAGTTTTGAGGGCATGAAGCAGAGCTAAGGAGAGGGAACTAGCAATTTAGGTTAAGGGGATAGAACCAGAGAGATGCAGTGGCAACCAATTAAGGGAATATAATAAATAAGAAGAATTCTAAGGGATAGATCCACCATCTAGAGTTTTTTTTTAAAAAGTTCAAGATAGTGAATTGAAGAAGAGATGTATAATTGTGCAAAGATCGAATATTTAAAAAAGCAAAGAATTATGAAAGATTAATAAGGGAAAATTTAACATGAGATAAAGTTAACCAAAAATACAAAAGTTTCTTCAGATATTTTAAAACAAAAAGTTAAGAAAGTAATCAGTGGTTCTGTAGAAAATGGATAATAAAGAGGTGGCAGACAAAATTGAACAGATTTTTTCTGTCCATCTTCATCAGAAAATATGCAAATAGCATCCTGGAATAGCTTAAAATAAGAGTTGAAAAGGAGGATAAATCTCAAGAAAACTGAAATGACGTGTTAACTGTTACTGAATAAATTGTTGGAACTGAGAGTTGACAAGTTTCCATGTCGTGATGGATTTCATCCTAGGGTCTTAAAAGAGGTAGATAATGAAATAGTTAGTGTTAGTTTTAATTTTCCAAAACTCATTAGATTGAAGAATGGTTCCTTTAGATTGGAAAATGACTAACGTAACTCCTTTAAAGGGAAGGAGGCAGAGAGCAGAAAATTATCAGCAAGTTAGTTTAGCGCTGTTATAGGAAAAATGTTAGGAACTATTATTGCAGATATTACAACAAGAAGAATTGTTACAGATGTTACATATACAGATGTTATAACCAACATGGTTTATCGTAGGGAAATAACGTTTATCAAATTTAGTGGAGCTCTTTGAAGAATTAACTCATGCCGTTGATAAAGCAAAACCAATAGTTGTATTGCACTTGAATCTGCAGAAGGCATTTAATAAGTTGCCATGCCAATGTTTACTGTGGTACACAGAAGCTCATGGTCTAGGGAGTAACATATTGGCATGGATGGAAGATTGGCTGGCTAATAGGAAGCAGAATAAAGGGGTCTTCAGAGCTGGGAGGCTGTGTTGTGCCATAGAAATCAATGCTGGAGCCTCACACACTTTGTACAATTTATGTAAATGATTTGGATGAAGAAGGGACTGAAGCTAAATTTGCTGAAGACACAAAGACAGGTAGGAGAATGAGCTGTGAAGACATAGACAGCTAGTAAAAGGATACAAAGACCTTGGTGTCCTCAGAGACTAGTCTCTGAAAATAAGTATGCAGTGCAGAAGGCAGATGGTGTATTGGCCTTCAAAGCAAGATGATTCGAGTACAGTAACAGAGATATTTTCTGCAATTAAACAGGACATTGGTAAACCGCATCTGGAGTATTGTGTGCAGTTCTGCTAACCTTATCTGAGGAAGGCTAATGAGGCAGTGTAAAGAAGGTTTGCCAGTCTGATTCCTGGGATGGCATGATTGATGTATAGGGAGAGACTGGATCAGTTATAACTATATTCCTTTGAGTTTAAAGGAATGAGAAAGATATACACTGTAACAGAATTAGACAGGATAGATGTAGGAAAGATGTTCTTGATGACTGGGGAGTCCAAAACAAGGAGTCATTGTCTAAGGAGAAGGGATAGATCTTTTAGGACAGAGATAAGGAGAAACTTTTTCACCTAGAGAGCATTGATACTGTTGAATTCTCAGCCACAGACAGTGGTTAAGGCCAAAACATTGAATGTTTTCAAGAAGGAGATATATATATATATATATATATATATATTAGGGCTAAAGGGAACAAAGAGATTAGGATAAATAGGAATGGGGTACTCAGTTGGATGATCAGCCATGATCATTTGAATGAATAGGCATGAGGGTCAAATGGCCTAACCCTGTTCCTATAGTCAATGTTTATACAGAGAGAGATCTATAAATTGTGAGAAAATGTGAAATTTTCAGAACAAAAAGCATATTCCTTAAATGCAGGTTGCAGACCTTTGAGGTACAGAGAGATCTAGGTGTCCTAGTATGTGAACTGCGGAAGACGTAAATGCAGATACAGGACATAATCAGGAAAGCTAGTAGAATGTCCTATCTTATTGCCAGAGAAATTGAATGCAAGAGTAGGGAGGCTGTGTTTCAGTTATACAGGGCATTGGTGAGACCACATCTGGCGTACTGTGTATAGTACTACTCTTAAACTTACGGAAGAATGTTAATGTGTTTCAGCAGTTCAAAACAGATTTACGAGATTAATGTCTAGAATGAGTGGGTTGCATTATAATTTCTAGACAGGCTAGACGTATATCCTCTGCAA
Organism: Chiloscyllium plagiosum; assembly: GCF_037043375.1. Classification (NCBI taxonomy): domain Eukaryota; kingdom Metazoa; phylum Chordata; class Chondrichthyes; order Orectolobiformes; family Hemiscylliidae; genus Chiloscyllium; species Chiloscyllium plagiosum. The sequence goes on from NW_028270142.1 coordinate 16,379,032, forward strand.
TTCAGAAGAGTCAGGGGTGACTTAATCGAAACATAAAGGATCCTGAGGAGATTTGATCAGGTGGATGTAGAACAGATATTTCCCATTTGGATGAATTTAGAACTAGGGGTAATAGTTTAAAAATAAGGGTTGCACTTTTCAGGCAACCATTTGTTCTTTGAGGATTGTGAGTCTTTGAAATTTCCTTCCTCAAAAGGCAGTGGATGCAGAATATTTGAATATTTTTAATGCAGAGGCAGATAGATTTTTGATTACCAAGGGGACGAAAGATTATTAGGTTATGCAGGAATATATAAAGTTGAGGTTAAATTCAGATCAGTCACAATCTTATTAAATAGCAGAGCAGGTTTGAATGACTGAGTAGCCTACTCTTCTTCCTTGTTGCTATGTTCATAAGTCATGTTTGAGAAGTTTATTAGAGTTAATTCAGGATGTAACAAAGAGTAGATACGGAGAAACCAAAGGATGCATTGTATTTGGATTTCCAAAAGGCATTCATTAAGATACACAATGTAATCAGAGTTCCAACTTTTATACTCCATTGCCCCTTGCAATAGAAACCAACATTCCATTTGCCTTCCCAATTACTACTGTACCTGCATGCTGACTTTTCGTGTTTTGTGTGGAGACCTAGATTCCTCTGAAATACAGACAAAAATGTATGAAGTAAGGTGACAAAGAAAGTGAAGAACATTTCTAAAATGCCATGATTGTCACAAGTGTACAGAACTAGATAATTCTCTCAAGCAGTTTGTATAGAAATAGTGGAAGCTTCAAACAATGAACCAAAACATGCTGCATTCCAAGAGCGAAACATGAGATGACTGCAAAGCCATTTCAAAGAGAGAGCCATCACTTCAGAATCACAATAACTGGTAAGTGGGATTTTTTTATAACAGTTTTCACATGCAGTACAAATACTGTTCATAATATTTAACTTGTTATTCGCAATGTGTAAAATAATCACTAACAATAAAGATACCGTGTCTACATTTCTTTAAAACAACACTGGTAATCCATAAATTTTGTATCTCACTTTTTAAGTGTTCTGCACTTCAAACTTTGATATTCTGAAATTTCATTCATGGAAAACCGTTCGTGTCCACAGGTAGATTTCATTCGAAGCTCCACCATGTGCATCTACAAGGCAACAAATGTCTCACAAAAAGAGTGCTCGGGCACAAGAAGTCATCAAAGCAGTGGGCAAGAAGGAGCCAATGAGTACATGTCACTTGAAGAAGAGATTCTTTCTATACAACCTTTCTGAACAGCATTACCCTTCAACTGTCACCCCCATCCTGCGCTGGGTCTTCTCTGTTATACTGTCAGCTGGAGTGTCTGCACACCAAGCCACAGGATAAATCAGCCATAAAAGATAGATAGCAGTCTTTCCATGTCACCATCATTCCAGGGCATTTTGAAGAAGGGCACATACCTGCTACATTGACCTTGTCTGAATCAGTTTCAGGAATCATAATACCTACTATGATAATAATATTACACGTCTTGGCCTAGACAGAAACAAAGAAGTCTAGTAAATATGATTATGATTAGATTCCCTACAGTATAGAAACAGGCCCTTCGGCCCACCAAGTTCACACCAACCCTCCGAAGAGCAGCCCACCCAGCTCTGTTTCCCTCTGACTAATGCATCTAGCATCATGGCCAATTTACCTGCCCTGCACATCTTTTGACTGTGGGACGAAACCGGAGCTCTCTGAGGAAACCCATGCAGAGAAGGGGAGAATGTGCAAACTCCACACAGTTGCCTGAGGCTGGAATTGAACCTGGGACCCTGGTGCTATGAGGCAGCAGTGCTAACCACTGAGCCACCATGCCACCCAGCGTTAAAAGAAGTAACTGTCCACTATGTTGATTTAAGATATTGGCAATTCCAGACCTTCACTCTGTGCAGACTTCTCTGTTTAGGTTCTGGAATGAAGATTCCGTTTTTTGTGGCTGATGTGCTTTACTCTCTATCCAAAGTACCACCAAGTGTTGGGCCCTTACAAACATATAAACCAAAGATACCATATAAGGCAATACTTGCTTACCTGAATTATGTTTCCTTTTCCTGAAATAAAAACCTTAGTTTCTCACTTATTAAAAAGTATTGTATATATCTCACTCCTTTCATAATCCTAGACACCCAAATGTACTTTAGAGTACTGCAGTGTGGTCAGTGTTCTAATCTAGGAAATGCAGCAGCTAATGTGTGCTCAGCAATGTTCTGCAAACAACACTGCAAACTGTGATTTTGATTGAGAAATAAATATGGATGGGTACGGAGGGATAAAGAACCTCCTCCCCACCACCATCATTATTCTTCAAGATACTGTATGGAATCTTTGTTTACCACTTAGTATCTTAGTTCACTGCATTATTGAAAGATTGGCATCTTTGTTGCTCTACTCCAGGACTGCTTTGTAGCATCAACCTAAATAGTTGGGCTCAAGGTTCTCGAGAGGAACTTGAACCACACTCTCCAGGCTCAGGCAAGAGCACTACAAAATGAGTGACAATTTAAAATCCTTGTTCCTGTGCCTGCCTTACTTTCTCTCATGTCAAACTTATATCAATAGTGGATCCTTCAGCAGGACAAATGCCTGTTCTTCTGGCTGTACCAATTTCTGTAATTAATTGCATATAACACACTTCTATTCTTTCAATCTTACTGTTACTAATTCTTGCCTTATCAGTTGAATCCAGAAAATACATAAAAGCAACCCAAGAGTGCAGTTTGTTCAAATTTAAACCAATGTGTACTTGTTTATGTTCTCTCTATATAGTCAGAATGGTGCACACACTTTAATTGGCACTTCATGGAAAACAATTCAAAGTGCATTGAGTAATTGTGCCTTTAGATGAAGGTGCAAGTTAGATGATATTGATTCAGTCTCTGTTAGTTAAACCAATCCAAATTAAAATGAGGAGAGATTATAATGGGCAGCTGGATTCATATCATATATATTACACTATCATCCAAAGTCTGAATTACCTTCATCTTTAATCACAAGTGCAGATAAATTCAATTTTCATGATTTACAGCTTCACCTAAAAACACTACTTACTATTTGGAATTTACAACATTTTATTGGCTTTGAAATTATGTATGAAACTTTGTGGAAAAATGTTGAACACATTTGTATAGAAAGTCTTTTGTTGATTTTATACAGTTGATGCCTGATAACTTACCTCAGAATTAATAAGTTTAAATTAATTGAACACTTTATGTATGCTTGATAAAAATAACATCTGATGAGCTCAGTTAGCCAAATGCCTGGAGTGGTGTGTAAAAGAGAATGTAAACAGTGAGAGTTCAATCCCAACGGGAGCTGCAATAATTCTTGGGATCTGTATCCTTGTCTTTTCCAATAGTGATGTCATTGCATAACCCATGATTAGCAACACTTGAACAAAGAGGATCCTACACAAAACGTAAATAAAAGAAGCAACAAATTGTTACAGCTTTACAAAAGTAAATACTTTAAGCATGATTGAGATATTTTTGTTGGATATTATTCAGTACTGTTGCATTCATCTTGCGATTAAATTACTGATACTTAATTATACAATTCTGA